>NC_084732.1:11894704-11920232 GCF_033978785.1 Entelurus aequoreus
AGCGCTTCAGTTGCATTTTACTTAACTATATACACAATAAACATTTGTTTGGCAACTTGAAGTTATTTTTTAATCCAATACACAAACTTTTATGGATTGTGTTGCAAGTGGCATACAAATGTGGTTATTTACACTATTTGTCATTGGTTTAAACAAGTGCTTCTCTATTATTTTATGTTACGTCCCCCCAGGAAGTAGAACATATGTTGCCCCCCCTTCCCCTTCCCCCTCCACTCTCTATCGCGACTGTAAATAGAAAAGCCAAAAGCAGTGAAGTTGTCACGTTGTGTAAAAGGTAAATAAAAAGAGAATACAACAAATCCTTTCCAACTTATATTCAATTGAATAGACTGCAAAGACAAGATATTTCATGTTCACACTGAGAAACTTTGCTATTTTTTTGCAAATAATCATGAACTTAGAATTTAATGGCAGCAACACATTGCAAAAAGGGCATTTTTACCAGTGTGTTACATGGCCTTTCCTTTTAACAACACTCAGTAAAGGTTTGGGAAGTGAGGAGACACATTTTTGAAGTGGAATTCTTTCCCATTCTTGCTTGATGTACAGCTTAAGTTGTTCAACAGTCTCCCTTCTCATATTTTAGCTGCCACACATTTTCAATGTCTGGACTACAGGCAGGCCAGTCTAGTACCCGCACTCTTCTACTATGAAGCCACGTTGATGTAACACCTGGCTTGGCATTGTCTTGCTGAAATAAGCAGGGGCGTCCATGATAACAACATATGTTGCTCCAAAAGCTGTATGTACCTTTCAGCATTAATGGTGCCTTCACAGATGTGTAAGTTACCCATGTCTTGACCACTAATACACCCCCATACCATCACACATGCTGCCTTTTACACTTTCACCCTAGAACAGTTCGGATGGTTCTTTTCCTCTTTGGTCCGGAGGACACGACGTCCACAGTTTCCAAAAACTATTTGAAATGTGGACTCGTCCGACCACAGAACACTTTCCCACTTTGCATCAGTCCATCTTAGATGAGCTTGGGCCCAGCGAAGCGTTTCTGGGTGTTGCTGATAAATGGCTTTGCACAGTAGAGTTTTAACTTGCACTTACAGATGTAGCGACCAACTGTAGTTACTGACAGTGGTTTTCTGAAGTGTTCCTGAGCCCATGTGGTGATATCCTTTACACACTGATGTCTCTTTTTGATGCAGTACTGCCTGAAGTATCGACGGTCACGGGCATTCAATGTTGGTTTTCGCCCTTGCCGCTTACGTGCAGTGATTTCTCCAGATTCTCTGAACCTTTTGATGATATTACGGAGCGTAGATGGTGAAATCCCTAAATTCCTTGCAATAGCTGCTTGAGAAATGTTGTTCTTAAACAATTTGCTCAGGCATTTGTTGACAAAGTGGTGACCCTCGCCCCGTCCTTGTTTGTGAATGAGTGAGCATTTCATGGAAGCTGCTTTTATACCCAATCATGGCACCCACCTGTTCCCAATTAGCCTGTTCACCTGTGGGATGTTCCAAATAAGTCTTTGATGAGCATTCCTCAACTTTCTCACTCTTTTTTGCCACTTGTGCCAGCTTTTTTGAAACATGTTGCAGGCATCAAATTCCAAATGAGCTAATATTTGCAAAAAATAACAAAGTTTGCCAGTTCAGTATCTTGTCTTTGCAGTCTATTCAATTGAATACCTATTAAATTGTTATAAGTACACCTCTGCATAACATTATAATCTTATTAACCGTGAAGAAAACAACAAACTGGTCTTTCCACGTCTCCCACTGTAGTCACAGTGAAGCAATACGCTTTGCTCATATTCTAGTACGGCAAAAAAGCAAGTTTCCCCGAGGTCACCCCCCCCCCCCCACCTGAAATCGCACCAAGTCCCCCAGGGGGGCCCGCTCCAGTATTTGAGAAGGGCCGGTTTAAACAAACGTCTTTTGGCTTCTTCAGCTCTTTCCAGGGTGTGTTCTCATGTGCGACGTCAAGCCTGCTTTAACAGAGAACCTTTGACCGCAGACTGAGCAGGCAAAAGGTTTCTCTCCAGTGTGTGTTCTGGTGTGAGTTCTCAGGTGTGTCTTTTGAGAGAAGTTTTTGCCACAAAATAAGCACTTGAAAGGTTTCTCGCCAGTGTGTGTCCTCGTGTGTTCCGTCAAGGACCCCTTCAGAAGGAAGGCTTTGCCGCACACCGGGCAGGTAAACGGTTTCTCACCGGTGTGTCGTCTCATGTGTCGGGTCAGCGCTGAATGATGGCGGAAATGTGTGTCGCACACCGAACAGGAAAATGGTTTTTCTCCGGTGTGCGTCCTCGTGTGTGCTGTCAAATTTATCTTCTGCAAAAATGTCTTGCCGCAAACGGAGCAGGTGAACGGTTTCTCTCCTGTGTGACTTCTTAGGTGTCGTTTCAGGTTACTGCTGTCACTAAAAGTTTTGTCACAGTGAGCGCATGGAAAGCGGGTGTTGTCAGCGTGACATGTCTCGTCAGCTTTAGCCTGCTCATCATCATCAGTGTCAGCAGAGTGAGAGGTCATGTTGTCGCTATCTGAAAGTGGAGCTAAGAGCTTGTCTGCTTGTGATCCTCCACCATCACCTTCTGTTGTCATGTGTTGTGCGGCGCTGCTGCTTGGAGGCTCCGCCTCTCTCTTCTCCTCATCATCTTCACTCTTCACAACGACGCCAATCACTGGGAACTTGCTGTTGTCCGCTTCCTCCAGGCCTTCAATCTTCTCTTCGTCCTCCTCCTCTTTGATGTGCTCAATATCTGCAGGGGACACAAGAAGGCAAGCTTTGCTTAATCAAGTCATATTATTGTGCTTCCAAAATGTTTCTATTTGATATGAAAAGGTGTTATGTTCTCACAGGAGACGGAAAGTATCGGTATAGGTTTCAAAATTATCGGTATCAGTTTCAAAAAGTAAAATGTATGACTTTTTAAAAGGCCGCTTTGTACACGGGCGTAGGGAGAAGTACAGAGCGTCAGGCCCAGTCACATAATATCTACGGCTTTTCACACACACAAGTGAATGCAAGGCATTCTTGGTCAACAGCCATACAGGTCACACTGAGGGTGGCCGTATAAACAAGTTTAACACTGTTACAAATATGCGCCACACTGTGAACCCACACCAAACAAGAATGACAAACACATTTCGGGAGAACATCCGCACCGTAACACAACATAAACACAACACAACAAATACCCAGAACCCCTTGCAGCACTAACTCTTCCGGGACTCTACAATATACACCCCCGCTACCCCCTACCCAGGGAGAGAATGTCCCAAATTCCAAGCTGCTGTTTTGAGGCATGTTAAAAAGAATAATGCACTTTGTGATTTTTTTTCCGTAACTTGAGTTGATTTATTTTGGAAAACCTTGTTACATTGTTTAATGCATCCAGCGGGGAATCACAACAAAATTAGGCATAATAATGTGTTCATTCCACCACTGTACATATCGGTATCGCTTGATATCGGAATTGGTAATTAAGAGTTGGACAATATTGAAATATCGGATATCGGCAAAAAAGCCATTATCAGACATCTCTACTCGAAATGCATAATATGTAAAAAGGCTGCGACCGGTGTGACAAATTTGACTTCAAAATAACCCGACACGGTCTTCAGATGAAACTGTTAGCAGGTTTTGAGCAAACAAATTCAAATAAAACATTGCAAAAAAAATGTTGGGGTCTTTTTAAAACCTCTTAAGGGCCAAGCTGTTTGTTTACATGCTTTTTTTAAATTTCTCTTTGCTATTTGGGTTTATTGGACCCTAATTAGAATAAAAACTAAGAATCATCTTTTGATATGATGTACTTAGTCCATAAGTACACAAATGTGTACTTCATGTTTAGTGACATGCTGATTCTTATTTTTACACATTATTTTCCAAATTCCATTGTATGTTATACTCTTCTGACACCACCAGATGGCAGTATAAGTGTCCACATAAGCGGCCATAAGACCCCAATTCAGTAGTGTACACAAAATAAACGCGCGGTGAGAAAACAAGCGCATTTCTAGGATTCAATTTAAAGCAGAGTGAAAATGTTGCATACATGAACGAATATCGCCAATATGTATTTTGTTTAGTTCCAAAGATTGTCAATGCCTGTATGAACTTGTTTATAACTTACTTAACGTGGACCCCGACTTAAACAAGTTGAAAAACTTATTGGGGTGTTACCATTTAGTGGTCAATTGTACGGAATATGTACTTCACTGTGCAATCTACTAATACAAGTCTCAATCAATCAATCAATCAAACATATGAACACTTTTCTGTAGGAAACTTCCACATGGAATACGTTTGTGTGTTGTTGTGATAGTGTGTATGTTGCAATTTCTAGCATCGAGAAATGTAAATATTGCAAAATATTGCTGGAACTAAACATTGCTGGACCACAGGGAAGTAGCTAAACCTTAAAGGCCTACTGAAATGATTTTTTTTTTATTTAAACGGGAATAGCAGATCCATTCTATGTGCCATACTTGATCTTTTCGCGATATTGCCATATTTTTGCTGAAAGGATTTAGTAGAGAACAACGTCGATAAAGTTCGCAACTTTTGCTCGCTGATAAAAAAAAGCCTTGCCTGTAGCGGAAGTAGCGTGACGTCACAGGAGCTAGTATTCCTCACAATTCCCCGTTGTTTACAATGGAGCGAGAGAGATTCGGACCGAGAAAGTGACGATTACCCCATTAATTTGAGCGAGGATGAAAGATTTGTAGATGAGGAACGTTACAGTGAAGGACTTGAGAGGCAGTGATGGACGTATCTTTTTTCTCTCTGACCGTAACTTAGGTACAAGCTGGCTCATTGGATTCCACACTCTCCTTTTTCTATTGTGGATCATGGATTTGTATTTTAAACCACCTGGGATACTATATCCTCTTGAAAATGAGAGTCGAGAACGCGAAATGGACATTCAGTGCCTTTTATCTCCACGACAATACATCGGCGAAATGCTTTAGCTACGAGCTAACGTGATAGCATCGTGCTTTAACTGCATATAGAAACAAAAGAAATAAACCCCTGACTGGAAGGATAGATAGAAAATCAACAATACTATTAAACCGTGGACATGTAAATACACGGTTAATGCTTTCCAGGCTGGCGAAGGTTAACAATGCTGTGCTAACGACGCCATTGAAGCTAACTTAGCAACCGGACCGCACAGAGCTATGCTAAAAACCTTAGCTCTCCACCTACGCCAGCCAGCCCTCATTTGCTCATCAACACCCGTGCTCACCTGCGTTCCAGCGATCGGCAGAAGGACGAAGGACTTCACCCGATGCGTTTGGCGGCCCGGAGACGTAGGAAGTCAAGGTGAGGTCGGCGGCTAGCGCGTCTGCTCTCCAACAAAGTCCTCCTGGTTGTGTTGCTGTAGTCCGCTGCTAATACACTGATCCCACCTACAACTGTCTTCTTTGCAGCCTTCATTGTTCATTAAACAAATTGCAAAAGATGTCCAGAATACTGTGGAATTATGAAATGAAAACAGAGCTTTTTGTATAGGATTCTACGGGGTACCATAACTTCCGTTACTCTGACTTCGTCACGCGCATACGTCATCATACCGCGACGTTTCAGCCGGATATTTCCCGGGAAATTTAAAATGTCACTTTATAAGTTAACCCGGCCGTATTGGCATGTGTTGCAATGTTAAGATTTCATCATTGATACATAAACTATCAGACTGCGTGGTCGCTAGTAGTGGCTTTCAGTAGGCCTTTAATGTAACTTTGACTTCACGACATTAAAAGCAAATACGGACATCAATTAAAAAATGAGAGAAACATATGACCTGCAACAGGAGATAAACTGCATGACTAAAAGTAAAACATCGTATTTTATGATTAATGTATAACCAGATGTAAAGAAATGACGTACCTAAACTTTTGTACTTTTACTCCTCCTGAGTGCAGTTTGAAAAGTCCGCCTTGGAGATCTTGTGAAAATAATTTATTCTTAAGAGTGTATAATCCACTTGTTTTACATTTGAAGATATCTACAGCAGTTTTTTTTCAACCACTGAGATACAGTCTGGTGTGGGAGATGATCTCATTTCACCTATTTGGATTAAATATATTTTTTGCAAAGCAGTAATTATAGTCTGCAAATGATGTGTTGTCGTTGAGTGTCGGTGCTGTCTAGAGCTCGGCAGAGTAACCGTGTAATACTCTTCCATATCAGTAGGTGGCAGCAGGTAGCTAATTGCTTTGTAGATGTGGGAAACAGCGGGAGGCAGTGTGCAGGTAAAAAGGTGTCTAATGCTTAAACCAAAAATAAACAAAAGGTGAGTGCCCCTAAGAAAAGGCATTGAAGCTAGAGATGTCCGATAATATCGGTCTGCCGATATTATCGGTCTGCCGATATTATCGGCCGATAAATGCGTTAAAATGTAACATCGGAAATTATCGGTATTGGGTTTTTTTATTATCAGTATCGTTTTTTTTTTTTTTTTTTTTTATTAAATCCACATAAAAAACACAAGATACACTTACAATTAGTGCACCAACCCACAAAACCTCCCTCCCCCATTTACACTCATTCACACAAAAGGGTTGTTTCTTTCTGTTATTAATATTCTGCTTCCTACATTATATATCAATATATATCAATACAGTCTGCAAGGGATACAGTCCGTAAGCACACATGATTGTGCGTGCTGCTGCTCCACTAATAGTACTAACCTTTAACAGTTAATTTTACACATTTTCATTAATTACTAGTTTCTATGTAACTGTTTTTATATTGTTTTACTTTCTTTTTTATTCAAGAAAATGTTTTTAATTTATTTATCTTATTTTATTTTATTCATTTTTTTAAAAAGTACCTTATCTTCACCATACCTGGTTGTCCAAATTAGGCATAATAATGTGTTAATTCCACGACTGTATATATCGGTTGATATCGGTATCGGTTGATATCAGTATCGGTAATTAAAGAGTTGGACAATATCGGCATATCGGATATCGGCAAAAAGCCATTATCGGACATCCCTAATTGAAGCTTAGGGAAGGCTATGCAGAACTAAACTAAAACTGAACTGGCTACAAAGTAAACAAAAACAGAATGCTGGACAACAGCAAAGACTTACTGTGGAACAAAGACGGCGTCCACAAAGTACATCCGAACCTAACATGACAATCAACAATGTGATTGTTGATGATAAAAACAAGTGAAATATTCTTGATTGCTAAAACAAAGTAGATGCGGGAAATATCGCTCAAAGGAAGACATGAAACTGCGACAGGAAAATACCAAAAAAAGAGAAAAAGCCACCAAAATAGGAGCGCAAGACAAGAAGTAAAACACTACACACAGGAAAACAGCAGAAAAGTCCAAATAAGTCAGGGTGTGATGTGACAGGTGGTGACAGTACACCTACTTTGAGACAAGAGCTATAGTGATGCATGCTTGGTTATGCTTTAAAGTCATATCCAACAATTGTGACTTTTTACTGTCAGCTGAGTTTAGTTGTTGAATGATGTCTGCTGGTGGTGTGCCTCCGCATTCTTTCAACGCAAAAAATGTGCCTTGGCTCCAAAAAGGTTGAAAAACACTGCTCTACAGCAACAGGCCCACGTGTGCAATGCTGAATGTAAACAAACAGCAGCCATTTTGAATGTTTGCAGAAGAGTAGTTTTGAAGGTAGTTGCTGTTTTCAGACACTAGATGGCAGTAATGTACACGCTAGTGAACACTACACAGAGACACAGTCAAAGTGTCAGGATGAGTAAGAGAGTAAAGAAGTAAACAAACCTGTTTGTTGATGTTTGTTGAAAAGAGCGTCCAGTAGTTGACGTTGTCGCTCGTTCTCCTCTTTTGTTCTAGAAAGTTCCTCCTCGTATTCTGCTATCGTTCTTTCTAACACTACAAATATTTCTTCCACAGCAGCAGTTAGTCGCTGCTTCACCAACACTCTCAGCATTTCTACTTTGCACATTTTCACACTTTACACGCACACTTAGCGACGTGTCGATCACTTCCGCTTTGTCTCTTTCTTAGCAGCTAGCGAGCTAAGCTAGCCTGAGACGTTTCAACGTGACGCTGAAACCAGGAAGGATGAAATCGTGTTGTTTCGCTCTTTAAATAAACAAAATCTTACGTTTCACTAAATATAAACTGTAGTGGTTATTATTAATCAAACAAACAATATATATTTGAGATATTTTAGCTAACTAGCTACGGTCGAGCAGCGAATAGAAAAGTTATCCGGTGACGTCGCACAACTTCCGCCTAACCACTTCCTGTATGTGTTCGTATTTCCGTTTGAATATAATGTAAACAAACTAATAACGATCGATTGATATTATTTATGTTTATGTAAACTATTTTTTAATGGACTTGCCTCTTTGTGATGTTAAGTTACTGTTATGAGCTGTTATATGGTATATGCCTTTAGCTCTTATTTTGAAGGCGCTAAGAGCGGAAGTGGTGGCACGTTGTGGTGGAGCAGTTTTTGAAAACAAAGAAAATAAAGTGGTCCTCGTGTAAAACTGGAGCCTCCGTGTTTGCTGTTTTGTACTTTTATACAGAATAGGCAACATATATAAACTCCGCTCCACCACAACGTGTCACCACTTCCGCTCTTAGCGCCTTCAAAATAAGAGCTCACGGTATACACCAAATATATACCTTAATATAAACCCAAATAAGTATAATACTTTATATTTGAACTCATGCTCTACAGCAGGGGTGCCCACACTTTTTCTGCAGGCGAGCTACTTTTCAATTGATCAAGTCGTGGGGATCTACCTCATTCATATGTATAACTTATATTTACCTATTTATGAAATATATGTTTTTGTTAACAATTTAAAGGTGTTTAATGATAAAACAAGCATGTTTAACACATATAGTTAATATTGTTAATAATTTAAAGGTGTTTAATGATAATACAAGCATGTTTAACACATATAGTTAAAGGTGTTTAAAGATAATACATGCATGTTTAACACATATAGTTAATATTGTTAACAAGTTAAATGTGTTTAAAGATAATACAAGCATGTTTTACACATATAGTTAATATTGTTAACAAGTTAAAGGTGTTTAAAGATAACACAAGCATGTTTAACACATATAGTTAATATTGTTAACAAGTTAAAGGTGTTTAAAGATAACACAAGCCTGTTTAACACATAAAGTTAATATTGTTAACAAGTTAAAGGTGTTTAAAGATAATACAAGCATGTTTAACACATATAGTTAATATTGTTAACAAGTTAAAGGTGTTTAAAGATAATACAAGCATGTTTAACACATATAGTTAATATTGTTAACAAGTTAAACATGTGAATAACATAAATACAGTCTATTATACAGAATTATTCACATGTGAATAATATAAATACAGTCTATTATACAGCATTATTCACATGTGAATAATATAAATACAGTCTATTATACAGCATTATTCACATGTGAATAATATAAATACAGTCTATTATACAGCATTATTCACATGTGAATAATATAAATACAGTCTATAATACAGCATTATTCACATGTGAATAATATAAATACAGTCTATTATACAGCATTATTCACATGTGAATAACATAAATACAGTCTATTATACAGCATTATTCACATGTGAATAATATAAATACAGTCTATTATACAGCCTTATTCACATGCAAATAATATAAATACAGTCTATTATACAGCATTATTCACATGTGAATAACATAAATACAGTCTATTATACAGCATTATTCACATGTGAATAATATAAATACAGTCTATTATACAGCCTTATTCACATGCGAATAATATAAATACAGTCTATTATACAGCATTATTCACATGTGAATAATATAGATACATTCTATTATACAGCATTATTTACATGTGAATAACATAAATACAGTCTATTATACAACATTATTCACATGTGAATAATATAAATACAGTCTATTATACAGCATTATTCACATGTGAATAATATAAATACAGTCTATTGTACAGCATTATTCACATGTGAATAATATAAATACAGTCTATTATACAGTATTATTCACATGTGAATAACATAAATACAGTCTATTATACATCATTATTCACATGTGAATACTATAAATACAGTCTATTATACAGCATTATTCACATGTGAATAACAAAAATACAGTCTATTATACAGCATTATTCACATGTGAATAATATAAATACAGTCTATTATACAGCATTATTCACATGTGAATAACATAAATACAGTCTATTATACATCATTATTCACATGTGAATACTATAAATACAGTCTATTATACAGCATTATTCACATGTGAATAACATAAATACAGTCTAGTATACAACATTATTCACATGTGAATAACATAAATACAGTCTATTATACAGCATTATTCACATGTGAATAATATAAATACAGTCTATTATACAGCATTATTCACATGTGAATAATATAAATACAGTCTATTATACAGCATTATTCACATGTGAATAATTTAAATGCAGTCTATTATACAGCATTATTCACATGTGAATAACATAAATACAGTCTATTATACAACATTATTCACATGTGAATAATATAAATACAGTGTATTATACAGCTTTATTCACATGTGAATAACATAAATACAGTCTATTATACAGCATTATTCACATGTGAATAATAAAAATACAGTGTACTATACAGCATTATTCACATGTGAATAACATAAATACAGTCTATTATACAGCATTATTCACATGTGAATAATATAAATAGATTATACATTTACAGTACATGTACAGTCAAAAGGAACATATGCATTATACATTTTAGTTAGTTTTTTGTTCGAGGACAAACATGACACAAACCTTCTTAATTGTTAGAACTACCACTGTTTAATATGTTTGTGTGTATGCTTCACTGATGACACTATTTGGTGAACATCGTGTTGTCCCACTAATTTCGGCGGTTCTTGAACTCACCATAGTGAGTGTGGACTGTGATGCTTTGATTGATTGATTGAAACTTTTATTAGTAGATTGCACAGTACAGTACATATACCGTACAATTGACCACTAAATGGTAACACCCCAATAAGTTTTTCAACTTGTTTAAGTCGGGGTCCATGTAAATCAATTCATGGTAATAGTTTGTTTACATGTAGAATCTTCCACTCCTTCTTTGTCTCATTTTGTCCACCAAACATTTTATACTGTGCGTGAATGCACAAAGGTGAGCATATTTGGTCAGTGCATGACTGCACGCTAATCAACGCTAACATGCTATTTAGGCTAGCTGTATGCCTCATTTGATATCCTTTACTTGTATCCTCTTTGTATGTAATTTAGTTTTGCATGTCTCATGACACATTATCTGGATGTAATATTGGCTGCATTTCAGATAGTTGTCTGTGTGCCATGTTGTTCCAGACCACAGCAAACATTACCTAGCTTGCCAAAGATTGTAATAAATCTATTAAAAGAAGACAGCCTTAACTTGGACACACACATCTATACCTTTGGCCATTAAAAGCCAGTCATTTCCAGGAGTTATCTCACCTTCTGAGTAGCCTCTGATTTACTAATGTTGTAAAAATGTGTAGAATAAATATTACATTTCAACATTTCCGTCAATGAAGATTTGCGACACATAGTCATGTTGATAGTAGGCTGTTATAGCTAATATAGACACTTACATCATGTGTTGCCTTCATTATAACACTTATATAAGACTTTTCATTTTTTGCAGCTCCAGACCGATTCGTTTTTTGTATTTTTGGTCCAATATGCCTCTTTTAACGTTTTGGGTTGCCGACCCCTGCGGCAAACCATCAGGGCCAGGACTTTGATTAAGAGTTGACAATGTTATCCAGTTATGGGACTATCACATGTTGAATTATGAGAAGACATTTTGGCTACGAAGGGATGAACTGTTGGAAGAATGAGTCACATTCTTCATTATTAAAAAAAAAAAAGACGAGCATAGCTTTCTATAGCAATTTGAAATATATGTTTTAATTACTTTAATCATAATTTGTAATGAACTTAAAAACTATAGTAAGTTAGACCAAAAATACTTTGAGACTGGTTTAGGGAAGTTTTGACAAGCTGGGGGGGATGACATATACCGTATTTCCTTGAATAGCCGCAGGGGCGCTAATTAATTTAAAACCTCCTGTCACTCCGACACTTACCAGAAGCCTGCGGGATGGCCAAGCATGCGCTAATTATTTTAAAACCTCTTCTCACTCCGGCGCTTACCTTATCATGAAAAGCACATTTAATAAAAAAAACGTTATTATTGTCTTACCTTTAGGTATAAATGAGTCCATGCCAGCTCCTTTTGAAGAAAAGCATCGGTATAGAAGTCTTCCTTATCTTTCTTCAGTTTTAAAAGTCTCTATGTCTCGATGGAGATCTTCCTTTTAAGTATTACCTCCTGCTTCGATTGAAAGTCCAGTTTAGAAAACTGTTTTATTTTAGATATGTAACCCTCCATGGTAAAAGTCCAAGCAAACAATGGCTGCGCACTCTTGCTGCCGGTTGTCTTCTTCTGCTGCACGGTTCTCCTGCAGTACCAGCAGTTGCAAGAACGATCACTAGCGCCCTCTACCACCAGGAGGCGGGAGTCATTTAATGACTCATATTTGACCCGGCGGAAGTGCCAAGCATGCGCTAATTATTTTGCGAAACGAGTTTGACCTGGCTGTAATTCGAGGCATGCGAATACCATATTCCCGGCGCCAATTCAAGGAAATACGGTAGTCAGAAAACCTATTTTAGAATAACTTAGAAACCGTCACGGCATAAACGCAGAACAAATGTTTGCGACATGTTTGGGGAGATTTGGACTTCACACAGGTTATCGAAGTCTATTTGTTTAAAATAACAGAGGCTAGTTTTGTTGCAGTACATAAAATATATTTTGTAAGAAAAATGAGTTGCATTCAAACGAACCACGGTGATTTTGCTGTTTTACTAATGTTGAGTGCATTTGAAGCTTTTCCCGCCACTGCCTGGTTAACATCTTATTGTAGTTTAAACTTGTGCAGTACATAACATAACCGCTCTATAAGGATATATTTAAGGGAATAAGTAAACACACGTGTTCAAATATATACAGTATCCATCCATTTTAATAGACTGTATGACATTGCTTTATATCACAAAACATGGCTAAACAAGCAAACACAGGAATAACTCAAAGTACATGTTTAAAAAATGTGACACTAGTTCATGTACTTCTTTATATGACAGCACTGTGTTTATTTATCCATAATTGGCCAGTGATTATTTACAGGTAATCTGCTGATTGCTTTAAAAAAACAGTACAAATAAACAGATTTTGTTTCTTGCTGATGAAGGCACAAATAGCATGAAACATGTCAGGGAGAAGTTAGATTGATAACACTGGTTAATACATCCTAATATATCATATAAGACCACATTTATATAACTTCCTGGCTTCAATTTGCCACCTTATGTCTGTCCGGTGTGTGTTCTCATGTGTGACCTCAAATTTGCTTTCACAGAGAAACTTTGAGCTCAGACTGAGCAGGCAAACGGTTTCTCCCCACTGTGCGTTCTCGTGTGTTCTATCAAAGACTCCATCGAAAGAAAAGCTTGGCCACACATTGAGCAGATAAAAGGTCTCTCGTCAGTGTGTTTCCTCATGTGTCGAGTCAGCGCTGAATGGTGAGAAAAATGTGAGTCGCACACTGAACACGAAAACGGTTTTTCTCCAGTGTGTGTTCTGACGTGTTCCGCCAACGCCGCCTTCGCAAAGAAACCTTTACCACAAACTGAGCAGGTGAAAGGTTTCTCAGCGGTGTGCGTTCGTACGTGAGTTTGCAAACGTGACCTTTGAGAGAAATGTTTGTCACAATTAGGACATTTATAAGGTTTTTCACCAGTGTGTGTCCTTGCATGTTCTGTCAGAGACCTCTTCAAGTGGAATTCTTTACCACACACTTGGCACGTGAACGGCATCTCTCCAGTGTGTGTTCTTGTGTGTTCTGTCAAAGAGCTCTTTGAAAGGAAAGTTTTACCACAAACTGAGCAGGCAAACGGTTTCTCCCCACTGTGCATTCTCGTGTGTTCTGTCAAAGACTCCATCGAAAGAAAAGCTTGACCACACACTGAGCAGATAAAAGGTCTCTCGTCAGTGTGTTTCCTCATGTGTCGAGTCAGTCCGGAGTGGTGACGAAAATGTGAGTCGCACACTGAACACGAATACGGTTTTTCTCCAGTGTGTGTTCTTGTGTGTTCTGCCAAAGCCCCCTTCACAAAGAAACCTTTCCCACACACTGAGCAGGTGAAAGGTCTCTCTCCAGTGTGTTTTCGCGTGTGTATTTGCAGATGTGACCTTTGAGAGAAGTTTTTATCACAAATTGAGCATTGGTAGGGCTTCTCACCAGTGTGGGTCCTTGTATGTTCTTTCCAAGACCTCTTTAAATGGAATTCTTTACCACACACAAGGCACGTAAAGGGTTTCTCTCCAGTGTGTGTTCTTGTGTGTTCTGTCAGTGACCTCTTCGAAAGGAAGGTTTTAGCACAAACTGAGCAGGTAAAAGGTTTCTCACCAGCATGTTTACTCATGTGTCGAAACAGCGCCGAGTGGTGACTATAATGTGTGTCGCAGACTGAACAGGAATATGGTTTCTGTCCAGTGTGACTTCTCATGTGCTTTTTCAGAGTATGACTGTGATTAAAAGTGTTGTCACACTGAGAGCATTTGAAGTTTTCAGAGTTATCAGCTTTAGAGTCTTCATCATCAGTGTGAGAAGATGTGTGGTCGCTATCTAATAGTGGAGCTAAGATCTTGTCTGCTTGTGATCCTCCACAGTGGTCTCCATCACCTTCTGTTGTCATGTGTTGTGTTGAGCTGCTGCTTGGAGGCTCCGCCTCTCTCTGCTCCTCACTTTCACCTTTGACCTCATCTTCTTCACTCTTCACAGGGACACCAGTCACTGGGAACTCATCCAGTCCTTCAAGACGCTCTCCCTCCTGACTGACAGTGTGTTCCTCCTCTTCCTCCTTAATGTGGGGGGACTGTGGCTCCTCCTGTTCCACGCTGGAGTTGCATTCCTGCTGCTCAGGGAGAAGATGTTCTTCGTTGACGTCTGCAGGGCATAAGAAGAGGAACACACTGTTAGAATAATTGTTTCTAAGTTATCACAAAAAACTTTGTGTTACATTGAGTGCCCGGCAAGAAGACAAAAGCTGTCTTTGAAACCTACCAAGAGTAAGGCTTGTAAAACTCCACTGTGTAGGGGGGAAGCAAGTTGAAGGTGTTCCTGCATCTTTCATGTATTAGAATCAAACAGAAAAATATTGTCTTTCCCAAGGACTGAGGAAGCGAGGAGAAGGCAGGACCGGAGTCCCATCCAGGCGACCCCTTTTTGAACTGTTTTACGAACGTCTTTTTGAACTCGTTTACGAACCTCTTTTTGAACTCGTTTACGACCTTTTCTGTGAAGTGTTTACAACCTTTTCTTTTTAACTGTTCTGTAACCAAAGGCAACGCTGTTTACGACCCACTTCCCTTCTGGAAGCAGCTGTGGTCATGTGGTTAGAGAAAGTCTAATAAAGGAGGAGTTGTACAATCTTTCGACCAGAGCGTGCTGGAGATTGTACAAGAGTACAGTGTCCCGGCGTCTCTCTTCAATAGATGTCATCAGTGTTTGAACCTGACACACACGCTTGAGGAATAGGGAGAGATGGGTACCTTTCACATCTGAACCGATACCGTGCCAATATCCTGTACTTTATTCCTGTGGTAACAAATGTTACATTTGTTTAAAGGCCTACTGAAATTATTATTTTTTATTTAAACGGGAATAGCAGATCCATTCTATGTGTCATACTTGATCATTTCGCGATATTGCCATATTTTTACTGAAAGGATTTAGTAGAGAAAATCGACGATAAAGTTTGCAACTTTTGCTCGCTGATAAAAAAAAGCCTTGCCTGTACCGGAAGTAGCGTGACGTCACAGGAGCTAGTATTCCTCACAATTCCCCATTGTTTACAATGGAGCGAGAGAGATTCGGACCAAGAAAGCGACAATTACCCCATTAATTTGAGCCAGGATGAAAGATTCGTAGATGAGGAACGTTACAGAGAAGGACTTGAGAGACAGTGATGGACGTATCTTTTTTCGCTCTGACCGTAACTTAGGTACAAGCTGGCTCATTGGATTCCACACTCTCTCCTTTTTCTATTGTGGATCACAGATTTGTATTTTAAACCACCTGGGATACTATATCCTCTTGAAAATGAGAGTCCAGAACGCCAAATGGACATTCACAGTGACTGAACATGTAAATACACGGTTAATAATATTCAGCTTTGCGAAGCTAAAAAAATAGAAGCTAACCTAGCTACGTAGCCAACGTGATAGCATCAGTCTCAAATGCAGATAGAAACTAAATTTAAAAAAACCCTGACTGGATGGATAGACAGAAGATCAACAATACTATTAAACCATGAACATGTAAATACACGATTAATAATATTCAGCTTTGCGAAGCTAAAAAAAAATAGAAGCTAACCTAGCTACGTAGCCAACGTGATAGCATCAGTCTCAAATGCAGATAGAAACTAAATAAAAAAAAACCCTGACTGGATGGATAGACAGAAGATCAAAAATACTATTAAACCATGAACATGTAAATACATGATTAATAATATTCAGCTTTGCGAAGCTAAAAAAATAGAAGCTAACCTAGCCACGTGGCCAACGTGATAGCATCAGTCTCAAATGCAGATAGAAACTAAATAAAAAAAAACCCTGACTGGATGGATAGACAGAAGATCAACAATACTATTAAACCATGAACATGTAAATACACGATTAATAATATTCAGCTTGGCGAAGCTAAAAAAACAGAAGCTAACTTAGATGCGGCGGCGGGCTTACTCACTGTAGTGCGTCTGCTATCCTGCTCAAAACACAACACAACCTCCTGGTGTTGGTGTTGCTGTAGTCCGCCGCTCCACCGATTGCACCTACAACTTTCTTCTTTGCAGCCTCCATTGTTCATTAAACAAATTGCAAAAGATTCACCAACACAGATGTCCAGAAAACTGTGGAATTTTGTCGAAGAAAACAGAGGTATTTGAATTGGGTCCAAACACTTCCCTTGACCTCGTGACGTCACACGCATACGTCATCATACCGCGACGTTTTCAAGCGGAAGTTTCCTGGGAAGTTTAAAATGTCACTTTATAAGTTAACCCGGCCGTATTGGCATGTGTTGCAATGTTAAGATGTCATCATTGATATATAAACTATCAGACTGCGTGGTCGCTAGTAGTGGCTTTCAGTAGGCCTTTAATAATACCATCTAATTTTTTGAAATCTAATATTTAACAGTGAACTGATAATAACTGCACTGTCCAGTTAGCAGCTAAACAACAGCAAAGCACACAATAGCACGCAAGCTAAACATATGTAATAATCTGCTTATTACAAACACATGTAGGCACAATGTGCAGGTGAAGGTCTCTCCTCCTCCTGCATGTCTCGGAGCTCTCCACCAGCCTTAAGTACTCTCCGAACTTTGGGACACGTGTCTGGTTACAAAATGAGCTCGAGTAGAAGTAAGTTGTCGGAAGGATTGGCGCTACCAAAGTTTAGGTTTCACTACTGGGTCACCAACGTTAGAATTCTTAAAGGGGAAGTGCACTTTTTTTTGGAAATGTTGCCTATCGTTCACAATCATTATGAGAGACATGACCACGATTGTATGCTGTAGACTGTTTGCTGTGAGCTATTTGCAGTTTGCTGTCTCCTGGCTCCTTGTTTCTTGGTTTCCTGTTAGCTGTATCCTGTTAGCTGTATCCTGTTAGCTGTTTCCAGTTTGCCCGTTTCCTGGTTTCTTTTGGACATTAAATAATGTTTTCCTGCATCAAGTGTCAGCATTATTGCATGTAAGTTATCACAAAATGTTCTGTTCCCATGAGTTCCCGGCGAGGAGACAAAAGCTGTCTTTGATCTTACCAAGCAAAAGGCTTGTAAAACTCCACTGTGTACGATGGGAAGCGACACGACGGTGTCGGTTTCTTTGATCTATTGTGATCCACAGGAAGATCTCGCCTTGACCCGAGATCTACAAAGCGGAGAGGAAGCAGGACCTGACGCAAGCTCCAGGCATCTTTTCTTTGAACTGTTTTGTGACCGAGGGCAACAGCTGTTTACGACCCCCCTCCTTTTAGAAACAGCTGATGCTATGTATTCAGGGAAAGTCCAAAAAAAAGAGGAGGCGTAGAACTCTCTTGTCAGAGCGTGGTGGAAGACTGTACAAGAGTACAGCCCAGACGTTTCTCCTCATGAGCCAAATTTAATCCTGTCTCTGTTTAATTCCTTGCTTCTTGTCCGTTTAATAGATGTCATCGGGGTTTGAACCTGACATCTCTGCATCTTGGGGTTCGTCACCAACTCTATCTGACAATATTGTTATTATAAGCTCTAACGCAGACGGACTATTTATAAACCTGAGTGCCTACGTTGACATTATCGAGTGCTGAGCGGCTTCCTCCACAAACTCCTTCACTGTTGCCTTTTGACATCTTAATCTTAACAATCGACATCCGTTTTATGTGTCTTATATTTAAAAAACAATAGGTAGTCATTTGCAGTGTCTCCATTTTGGACTGGACTCTCACTATTATGTTAGATCCACTATGGACTGGACTCTCACTATTATGTTAGATCCACTATGGACTGGACTCTCACTATTATGTTAGATCCACTATGGACTGGACTCTCACTATTATGTTAGATCCACTATGGACTGGACTCTCACACTATTATGTTAGATCCACTATGGACAGGCCTCCACACTATTATGTTAGATCCACTATGGACTGGACTCTCACACTATTATGTTAGATCCACTATGGACAGGCCTCCACACTATTATGTTAGATCCACTATGGACTGGACTCTCACACTATTATGTTAGATCCACTATGGACTGGACTCTCACTATTATGTTAGATCCACTATGGACTGGACTCTCACTATTATGTTAGATCCACTATGGACTGGACTCTCACTATTATGTTAGATCCACTATGGACTGGACTGTCACACTATTATGTTAGATCCACTATGGACTGGACTCTCACTATTATGTTAGATCCACTATGGACTGGACTCTCACTATTATGTTAGATCCACTATGGACTGGACTCTCACACTATTATGTTAGATCCACTATGGACTGGACTCTCACACTATTATGTTAGATCCACTATGGACTGGACTCTCTCACTATTATGTTAGATCCACTATGGACTGGACTCTCACTATTATGTTAGATCCACTATGGACTGGACTCTCACACTATTATGTTAGATCCACTATGGACTGGACTCTCACTATTATGTTAGATCCACTATGGACTGGACTCTCACACTATTATGTTAGATCCACTATGGACTGGACTCTCACACTATTATGTTAGATCCACTATGGACTGGACTCTCACACTATTATGTTAGATCCACTATGGACTGGACTCTCACACTATTATGTTAGATCCACTATGGACTGGACTCTCACACTATTATGTTAGATCCACTATGGACTGGACTCTCACACTATTATGTTAGATCCACTATGGACTGGACTCTCACACTATTATGTTAGATCCACTATGGACTGGACTCTCACACTATTATGTTAGATCCACTATGGACTGGACTCTCACACTAGTATGTTAGATCCACTATGGACTGGACTCTCACTATTATGTTAGATCCACTATGGACTGGACTCTCACATTATTATGTTAGATCCACTATGGATGCACCGGTCATATATAAGTAAACATTGATTGATTGATTGATTGACCACCACGCATATTTAATGGGCGGGACATGAGCCGGACGTGACGTCAGTCAAATCCAAGCAACAGGCCCACATTTGCAATGCTGAACGTAAACAAACAGCAGCCATTTTGAATGTTTGCAGAGTAGTTTTGAAGGTAGTTGCTGTTTTCCGACACTAGATGGCAGTAATGTACACGCCATTGAACACTACATAGAGACACAGTCAAAGTGTCAGGATGAGTAAGAAAGTAAAGAAGTAAACAAACCTGTTTGTTGATGTTTGTTGAAAAGAGCGTCCAGTAGTTGACGTTGTCGCTCGTTCTCCTCTTTTGTTCTAGAAAGTTCCTCCTCGTATTCTGCTATCGTTCTTTCTAACACTACAAATATTTCTTCCACAGCAGCAGTTAGTCGCTGCTTCACCAACACTCTCAGCATTTCTACTTGACACATTTTCACACGCACACAACACTTTAGCGACGTGTCGATCACTTCCGCTTTGTCTCTTTCTTAGCAGCTAGCCAGCTAAGCTAACCCGAGACGTTTCAACGTGACGCTGAGACCAGGAAGGATGAAATTGTGTTGTTTCGCTCTTTAAATAAATAAAAATCTCAAATTGCACTAACAAATAACTGTAATGGTAAATAATGATAAAACAAACAATGTATATTTGAGATATTTTAGCTAACTAGCTATGGTCGAGCAGGGAATAGCAAAGTTCTGCGGTGACGTCACACAACTTCCGCCTAACCACTTCCTGTATGTGTTCGTATTTCCGTTTACATTAATGTAAACAAACTAATAATGATCGATTTGGATTATTTGTTTATTAATAATTCAGTGACAATAACTATATTTATATTTATATATTATATTTACAGAGAAGAGAACAAACCCAGCAACAATGTCGTCGTTTTGCTAACGCTTTCCAACCCTTGCCTGGCGACCCCTGTTTAGAATCGTGCGTCTAGATGGCGACTGGCGCATGCGCAGTATGTGTTGCTAACCGAAAGAGTTTTATTAACTAAACAAACATGGCATTTTTTTAAAAGTCAATGCAAAGGCAAAACATTGCAGAAGAAGAATGGGAACAGTAAAAAATATATAATAAGCAAGAATTACAGTCTATATGTAAACAAACAAGAGACAGAATGAAACAGATTTACCAAAAGCCTTTTTTAGAGAAGAGAATGACAAAATGAGTAAATGATTTGGCCATTTTTGTTTTCTATCATTATGAGGGATTTTAGATACGAATTAAAATATTTTGTGTGTGTATATAGCAGTGTTTTTCAACCTTCTTTTGAGCCAAGGCACATTTTTTGCGTTGAAAAAATGCGGAGGCACACCACCAGCAGACATCATTCAAAAACTAAACTCAGCTGACAGTAAAAAGTCGGTGTCGCAATTGTTGGATATGACTTTAAAGCATAACCAAGCATGCATCACTATAGCTCTTGTCTCAAAGTAGGTGTACTGTCACCACCTGCCACATCACACCCTGACTTATTTGGACTTTGTTGCTGTTTTCCTGTGTGTAGTGTTTTACTTCTTGTCTTGCGCTCCTATTTTGGTGGCTTTTTCTCTATTTTTGGTATTTTCCTGTAGCAGTTTCATGTCTTCCTTTGAGAGATATTTCCCACATCTACTTTGTTTTAGCAATCAAGAATATTTCACTTGTTTTTATCATCAACAATCACATTGTTGATTGTCATGTCATGTTCGGATGTACTTTGTGGATGCCGTCTTTGCTCCACAGTAAGTCTTTGCTGTCGTCCATAATTCTGTTTTTCTTTACTTTGTAGTCAGTTCAGTTTTAGTTTGGTTCTGCATAGCCTTCCTAAGCTTCAATGCCTTTTCTTAGGGGCACTCACCTTTTGTTTATTTTTGGTTAAAGCATTAGACACCTTTTTACCTGCACACTGCCTCCCGCTGTTTCCCACATCTACAAAGCAATTAGCTACCTGCTGCCACCTACTGATATGGAAGAGTATTACACGGTTACTCTGCCGAGCTCTAGACAGCACCGACACTCAACAACAACACATCATTTGCAGACTATAATTACTGGTTTACATTTTTTTTTTTAACCAAATAGGTGAAATTACATAAACTCTCATGGCACACCAGGCTGTATCTCACGGCACACTAGTGTGCCGCAGCACAGTGGTTGAAAAACACTGGTATATAGAACTTTGCAAGGCATAAAATGCTGTTACACAAGCTTTCTATTTTTGTTTTTTGTAAAGCGTACCAAATAAAATATGCGACAACAATCACTTCGTTTACAACTCTTTCGTTGTCATGGATACAATTTATCCAAATATTGATGCTTGGTTAAGGCAGCCGTGCGTGTAAATGAATGCAAGGAAAAGTTAGCGACACCCGAGACCCAAAACTAGGGGTACCAGCCCTCATAAAACATGGACACATTCTTCTTCTACAGCACTGCGACACAGGTGTGGAATATTTACCCTGGTCCCTGAAAATGGACCTTTCAGGTGGCCAAAAATTGGATATTTTTTCATGCATAATTATCCAGTGATTCTTTACAGGTAATCTGTTGTTTGCTTTGAAAACAGTACAAATTAACATGTTTTGTTTATTGCTAATGAAGGCAGCAATAGCATGAAAGATGTCAGGAAGAAGTTAGATTGATTACAGTGGTTATTACATCACAACATATCATATAAAACCATATTTACATTCGTTTGTGGCTTCAATCTGCCACCTCATGTCTGTCCAGTGTGAGTTCTCATGTGTGACCTCAAATTTGCTTTCACAGAAAAACTTTGATCGCACACTGAGCAGGCGAAAGGTTTCTCACCACTGTGCGTTCTCGTGTGTTCTGTCCAAGACGCCATCGAAAGAAAAGCTTGACCACACACTGAGCAGATAAAAGGTCTCTTGTCAGTGTGTGTCCTCATGTGTCGAGTCAGCGCTGAATGGTGACAAAAATGCGAGTCGCACACTGAACACGAGTACGGTTTTTCTCCAGTGTGTGTTCTCGTGTGTTCCGTCAAATCCCTCTTCACAAAGAAACCTTTCCCGCAAAATGAGCATCTGAAAGGTTTCTCGCCGGTGTGCGTTCGTTTGTGTGTTAGCAAACGTGACCTTAGAGAGAAGTTTTGATCACAAACTGAGCATTTATAAGGTTTTTCACCAGTGTGTGTCCTTGTATGTTCTGTCAAAGACCTCTTCAAGAGGAACTCTTTACCACACACTTGGCACTTAAAGAGTTTCTCCGCAGTGTGTGTTCTTGTGTGTTCTGTCAAAGACCCCTTCGAAAGGAATTCTTTACCACACACTTGGCACGTAAAAAGTTTCTTTCTAGTGTGTGTTTTTGCGTGTTCTGTCAAAGCCCCCTTCACAAAGAAACCTTTCCCGCAAACTGAGCAGGTGAAAGGTCTCTCTCCAGTGTGTGTTAGTGTGTGTGTTTGCAGATGTGACCTTCGAGAGAAGTTTCTATCACACATGGAGCATTGATAGGGCTTCTCGCCAGTGTGTGTCCTTGTATGTTCTGTCAAAGACCTCTTTAAATGGAATTCTTTACCACACACTTGGCATGTAAATGGTTTCTCTCCAGTGTGTGTTCTTGTGTGTTCTGTCAGTGACCTCTTCGAAAGGAAGGTTTTACAACAAACTGAGCAGGTAAAAGGTTTCTCGCCAGCATGTTTACGCATGTGTCGAACCAGTGCAGAGTGGTGACTATAATGTGTGTCGCACACTGGACAGGAATGTGGTTTCTGTCCAGTGTGACTTCTCATGTGTTTTTTCAGAGAATGACTGTGATTAAAAGTGTTGTCGCACTGAGAGCATTTGAAGTTTTCAGAGTTATCAGCTTTAGAGTCTTCATCATCAGTGTGAGAAGATGTGTGGTCACTATCTGACAGTGGAGCTAAGATCTTGTCTGCTTGTGATCCTCCACAGTGGTCTCCATCACCTTCTGTTGTCATGTGTTGTGTTGAGCTGCTGCTTGGAGGCTCCGCCTCTCTCTGCTCCTCACTTTCACCTTTGACCTCATCGCCTTCACTCTTCACGATGACCCCCATCACTGGGAACTCGTCCGGTCCTTCAAGACGCTCTCCCACCTGACTGATACTGTGTTCCTCCTCTTCCTCTTTAACGTGGGGGGACTGTGGCTCCTCCTGTTCCACGCTGGAGTTGCATTCCTGCTGCTCAGGGAGAAGATGCTCTTGGCTGACGTCTGCAGGACACAAGAAGAGGAACACACGCTTGAGGAATAGGGAGAGATGGGTGTCAGAAAAATGGTATGTAAATGATCAAAAAAACTCTCCGTTCTCTGAGTTCCAGTGAACAGATGAGAGCAGTCTTTGTTGCACCAAGCAAAGGCTTGGACAATTCCTTTGTGTACGATGGGAGGAGACGGGAGGGGGGTTATCTATTGTCATCGAAAACCTGCCCAGGCTGAAGCCAAGACCAGCCCAAGCCCGAGGCATCTTTGTCCTTTGTGTTAATGTGAGCGAAAACAATGACTGTTTACATACTCCCCCTTCCTTTGGAAGCAGATGTTGTTGTGTAAACAGGGAGTGTCCAAATAAAGGAGGAGACGTAAACCTTTTTGGCCAGAGCGTGCTAAGACACTGTAAGAGGTTGCAGGTCGACGGCGTCTCTCCTCAATTGAGTCCAAATCTAATTCTGTCTCTGTTTGATTCTTTGCTTCTTGTCTTGTTTAATAGATGTCATCAGTGTTTGAACCTGACAATGGGTACCTTTCACATCTGAACCGATACCGTACCAATACCCTGTACTTTCTTCCTGTGATCCTGTGGTAACAAATGTTACATTTGTTTAATAATACCATCTCATTTTTAAAAATCTAATATTTAACAGTGAACTGATAATGATAACCGCACTGTCCAGTTAGCAGCTAAACAACAGCTAAGCACACAATAGCACACAAGCGAGACATACGTAATAATCTGCTTTTTACAAGCACATGTAGGCACAATGTGCAGGTGAAGGTCTCTCTCTACGCAGATGGCCTCGGACCTCTCCATCAGCCTTAAAGGCCTACTGAAAGCCACTACTAGCGACCACGCAGTCCGATGATGAAATCTTAACATTGCAACACATGCCAATACGGCCGGGTTAACTTATAAAGTGACATTTTAAATTTCCCGCCACACTTCCGCTTGAAAAGGTCTATGTATGATGACGTATGCGCGTGACGTCAATCGTTGAAAACGGAAGTATTGGTACACATTGAATCCAATACAAAAAAGCTCTGTTTTCATCTCAAAATTCCACAGTATTCTGGACATCTGTGTTGGTGAATCTTTTGCAATTTGTTTAATGAACAATGAAGACTGCAAAGAAGAAAGTTGTAGGTGGGATCGGTGTATTAGCGGCTGGCTGTGGCAACACAACCAGGACGACTTTGACTTGGACAGCAGACGCGCTAGCCGACGCTAGCCGCCGACCGCACGGATGATCGGGTGAAGTCCTTCGTCGCTCCGTCGATCGCTGGAACGCAGGTGAGCACGGGTGTTGATGAGCAGATGAGGGCTGGCTGGCGTAGGTGGAGCGCTAATGTTTTTATCATAGTTCTGTGAGGTCCCGTTGCTAAGTTAGCTTCAATGGCGTCGTTAGCATAGCATTGTTAAGCTTCGCCAGGCTGGGAATTATTAACCGTGTAGTTACATGTCCATGGTTTAATAGTATTGTTGATCTTCTGTCTATCCTTCCAGTCAGGGGTTTATTTATTTTGTTTCTATCTGCATTTGAG
>NC_084732.1:11920252-11952752 GCF_033978785.1 Entelurus aequoreus
CTTCAAAACAAAAGTTTACTAAAAACAGTCACTTTTGCCTCTTTGAGCTGTAATTTGACCCCCTTAACATGCTTCAAAACTCACCATATTTGACACACACATCAGGACTGGCAAAAATTGCCATCTAATAAAAAACCAAACCCTAAAACTAAAAATTGCGCTCTAGCGCCCCCTAGGAAAAAACACAGACAAAACTGCTTGTAACTTCCGGTAGGAATATCGTAGAGACATGAAACAAAAACCTCTATGTAGGTCTGACTTAGACCTAGATTTCATACATTGACATCCTTCAGCAAAAATTTACAGGAAGTTGGCAATTCCCCCTTCAAAACAAAAATGTACTAAAAACTGTCACTTTTGCCTCTTTGAGCTGTAATTCGACCCCCTTAACATGCTTCAAAACTCACCAAACTGGACACACACACATCAGGACTGGCGAAAATTGCGATCTAATCAAAAAAACCAAACCCCAAAACTCAAAATTGCGTTCTAGCGCCCCTAGGAAAAAACACAGACAAAACTGCTTGTAACTTCCGGTAGGAATATTGTAGAGACATGAAACAAAAACCTCTATGTAGGTCTGACTTAGACCTAGATTTCATACATTGACGTCCTTCAGCAAAAATTAACAGGAAGTTGGCAATTCCCCCTTCAAAACAAAAGTTTACTAAAAACAGTCACTTTTGCCTCTTTGAGCTGTAATTTGACCCCCTTAACATGCTTCAAAACTCACCATATTTGACACACACATCAGGACTGGCAAAAATTGCCATCTAATAAAAAACCAAACCCTAAAACTAAAAATTGCGCTCTAGCGCCCCCTAGGAAAAAACACAGACAAAACTGCTTGTAACTTCCGGTAGGAATATCGTAGAGACATGAAACAAAAACCTCTATGTAGGTCTGACTTAGACCTAGATTTCATACATTGACATCCTTCAGCAAAAATTTACAGGAAGTTGGCAATTCCCCCTTCAAAACAAAAATTTACTAAAAACTGTCACTTTTGCCTCTTTGAGCTGTAATTTGACCCCCTTAACATGCTTCAAAACTCACCAAACTGGACACACACACATCAGGACTGGCAAAAACTGCGATCTAATAAAAAAACCCAACCCCAAAACTCAAAATTGCGCTCTAGCGCCCCCTATGAAGAAAACACAGACACAACTGCTCCTAGGAAGAAAACTCAGACAAAACTGCCTGTAACTTCCAGTAGGAATGACTTAGAGACATGAAACAAAAACCTGTATGTAGGTCTCACTTAGACCTAGATTTCATACATTGACATCCTTCAGCAAAAATCAACAGGAAGTTTGCAATTCCCCCTTCAAAACAAAAGTTTTGTAAAAACCGGTCACCTTTTTTCAAACATTATCTCCTCTGAGCGCGTTTGTGGTGTCGGCTTCAAACTAGCACAGGAGAGAGATTGGGTGACGCCCCTTTTCTGTCCTGTGCGCTGCAGCTGTCGTGCGGAGACACAGGATGCTTTCTATGCTGCCTGTGTGAAAGTTCACAAGCAGCTGAGAGGAAAGTCGTGCTCCTTTCAGCTTCCCGAGGGAAGAAAGAGCCGTTGTCGCTTGGCCAGCTGCAGGATTGAAGGCTCAGCTGACACTGCACAGTCTGTGTTGCGCGTGAGGGGGAGGAGCTTCCATATCAGAATGGCGGAGGGAGTTGAACGCAGAGATGAAGGAGAGTCTTACATCTTACCAGGCTGATGGTCATGGCGTCCTCATGGCGGTGGCTCCTGGCGGGGATCAAGGACTGCAGGACTAGCCTCTCCCAGCTTTTCTTTGACACTGATGCTGGGGCCAAACTGATGCTGGGGCCAAACTGATGCTGGGGCCAAACTGATGCTGGGGCCAAACTGATGCTGGGGCCAAACTGATGCTGGGGCCAAACTGATGCTGGGGCCAAACTGATACTGGGGCCAAACTGATGCTGGGGCCAAACTGATGCTGGGGCCAAACTGATGCTGGGGTCAGACTGATGTTGGGGCCAAACTGATGCTGGGGCCAAACTGATGCTGGGGTCAAACTGATGCTGGGGCCAAACTGATGCTGGGGCCAAACTGATGCTGGGGCCAAACTGATACTGGGGCCAAACTGATACTGGGGCCAAACTGATGCTGGGGCCAAACTGATACTGGGGCCAAACTGATACTGGGGCCAAACTGATGCTGGGGTCAGACTGATGCTGGGGCCAAACTGATGCTGGGGCCAAACTGATGCTGGGGCCAAACTGATGCTGGGGCCAAACTGATACTGGGGCCAAACTGATACTGGGGCCAAACTGATGCTGGGGTCAGACTGATGCTGGGGCCAAACTGATGCTGGGGCCAAACTGATGCTGGGGCCAAACTGATGCTGGGGCCAGACTGATGCTGGGGCCAGACTGATGCTGGGGCCAAACTGATGCTGGGGCCAAACTGATACTGGGGCCAAACTGATACTGGGGCCAAACTGATGCTGGGGTCAGACTGATGCTGGGGCCAAACTGATGCTGGGGCCAAACTGATGCTGGGGCCAAACTGATGCTGGGGCCAAACTGATACTGGGGCCAAACTGATACTGGGGCCAAACTGATGCTGGGGTCAGACTGATGCTGGGGCCAAACTGATGCTGGGGCCAAACTGATGCTGGGGCCAAACTGATGCTGGGGCCAGACTGATGCTGGGGCCAGACTGATGCTGGGGCCAAACTGATGCTGGGGCCAAACTGATGCTGGGGTCAGACTGATGCTGGGGCCAAACTGATGCTGGGGCCAAACTGATGCTGGGGCCAAACTGATGCTGGGGCCAGACTGATGCTGGGGCCAAACTGATGCTGGGGCCAGACTGATGCTGGGGCCAAACTGATGCTGGGGCCAAACTGATGCTGGGGCCGGACTGATGCTGGGGCCAAACTGATGCTGGGGCCAAACTGATGCTGGGGCCAAACTGATGCTGGGGCCAGACTGACAGTCAGCAGTTGAGGATCAATCACACAGCCTTTATTCCACAGGTGTCAAACTCAGATCTTGTTCGCCACTTCACTTTTTGTGGCCCGCCAAAGCCTGGAAATCACACAATAAAAAATGCTGGGTTATTTTCTTAACCCAATTTATGAGTTGTGAGTCATTTCTATGAAGAGCAGTCACATTTTTTTGGGTTATAAGGGTATTATTTGAACTCAATGTCTGGGTTTTCAAAACTATGAACCATTTTTGGCTTGTTTTTCAATGAGTAACGCATTTTTGGGTAAAAGGCTTCTTTTTTTTTATTTAAAAGTTACTTACCCACCATGTAACAACACTTACCCACATGTAAGGACACTTAGCCCCAGTGTAAAGACCCTTACCCACCATGTAAGGACACGTAGCCCCCATGTAAGAACACTTACTCACCATGTGTCACTTACCCACCATGTAAGGACACGTAGCCCCCATGTAAGGACAATTAGCCACCATGTAAAGACCCTTACCCACCATGTAAGGACACGTAGCCCCCATGTAAGGACACTTACTCACCATGTGTCACTTACCCACCATGTAAGGACACGTAGCCCCCATGTAAGGACACTTAGCCACCATGTAAAGACCCTTACCCACCATGTAAGGACACGTAGCCCACATGTAAGGACACATAGCCACCATGTAAAGACCCTTACCCACCATGTAAGGACACGTAGCCCCCATGTAAGGACACTTACTCACCATGTGTCACTTACCCACCATGTAAGGACACGTAGCCCCCCATGTAAGGACACTTAGCCACCATGTAAAGACCCTTACCCACCATGTAAGGACACGTAGCCCACATGTAAGGACACATAGCCCCATGTAAGAACACTTACTCACCATGTGTCACTTATCCACCATGTAAGGACACTTACACCCCATGTAAGGACACTTAATCCCCATGTAAGGACACTTACGCCCCATGTAAGGACACTTACGCCCTACGTAAGGACACTTAATGCCCATTTACGGGCACTTACACCCAATGTAAGGACACTTAATGCCCATTTAAGGACGCCCCATTAAAGGACACTTATGCCCCATGTAAGGACACTTACACCTCATGTAAGGACACTTACGTCCCATTAAAGCACACTTAAGCCCTATGTAAGGACACTTAATGCCCATTTAAGGACACTTACACCCCATGTAAGGACACTTATGCCCCATGTAAGGACACTTATGCCCCATGTAAGGAGACTTATGCCCCATGTAAGGAGACTTATGCCCCATGTAAGGACACTTACGCCCCATTAAAGAACACTTATGCCCTATGTAAGGACACTTACGCCCTATGTAAGGACACTTAATGCCCATTTAAGGACACTTACACCCCATGTAAGGACAATTATGCCCCATGTAAGGACACTTACACCTCATGTAAGGACACTTACATCCCATTAAAGGACACTTACGCCCTATTTAAGGACACTTAATTAATTAATGCCCATTTAACTTGGGCAAGACACTTTACCCACCTGCTCCCAGTGCCACCCACACTGGTTTGAATGTAACTTAGATATTGGGTTTCACTATGTAAAGCGCTTTGAGTCACTAGAGAAAAGCGCTATATAAATATAATTCACTTCACTTAATGCCCATTTAAGGACAATTACACCCCATGTAAGGACACTTACGCCCCATTAAAGGACACTTACGCCCCATATAAGGACACTTATGCCCCATGTAAGGACACTTACACCCCATGTAAGGACACTTACACCCCATGTAAGGACACTTACACCCCATGTAAGGACACTTACACCCCATGTAAGGACACTTACGCCCCATTAAAGGACACTTACGCCCCATATAAGGACACTTATGCCCCATGTAAGGACACTTACACCCCATGTAAGGACACTTACACCCCATGTAAGGACACTTACGCCCCATTAAAGGACACTTAATGCCCATTTAAGGACACTTACACCCCATGTAAGGACACTTATGCCCCATGTAAGGACACTTGTGCCCCATTTAAGGACACTTACGCCCCATTTAAGGACACTTACGCCCAATTAAAAAGGACACTTACGCCCTATGTAAGGACACTTAATGCCCATTAAAGGACACTTATACCCCATGTAAAGATACTTATGCCCCATGTAAAGACACTTATGCCCCATTTAAGGACACTTACGCCCAATTAAAGGACACTTACGCCCTATGTAAGGACACTTAATGGCCATTTAAGGACACTTATACCCCATGTAAGGATACTTATGCCCCATGTAAAGATACAACTTATGCCCCATGTAAAGACACTTACTGTCAGGTTCAAACACTGATGACTTCTATTAAACAAGACAAGAGGCAATGAACATTATTTACAATCACACATCTTATGTACATGAACATATATGAGCATGCTATGATCATACACGGCAATTCTTGTAAAAAAAAAAAAATGTCACTCATATCTTGCTTTTGAATATATTTTAATGGGTATAATTAATAATTGTGATCAGTAGTCGGGAAGGAGTAGGACTAACCAGCAGCAACATTCATAGTTTTTAACCAACTATTGGGTCAAGGAGCGCTAAATTGCGCAACCCAATAGTTGGGTTGGGAATAACCCAACATTGTAGTGAGCATAACTCAGCTTTTGTGTTAATAAATTAAACCCAACAGTTGGGTTATGAATCAACCAACATTGTAGTGAGCATAACTCAGCTTTTGGGTTAATAAATTCAACCCAATAGTTGGGTTATGAATCAACCAACATTGAGTTAGCGTAACTCAACTTTTGGGTTAAATAATTCAACCCAACAGTTTGGTTGGGAATAACCCAACATTAAGTTATCATAACTCAACATTTTGGTTAAATAATTCAACGCAAAAGTTGGGTTGACAGTATGAACCCAAAATGTTGAGTTAAAATAACTCAAGTAAGGGCTTCGTCCTTTTCTGAACCAGCAGTTGGGTTACAATTGGGTATATTTTTAACCCAACATTTATTACTGTGCATATGCATCAATAAAGTACCTTATAGTTTCATAAGGAGTGTATTTTTTCCCAATTTTGGCAGAAAACATGTACTGCATGAAATTTTTATACATTTTAAACTAGAATAGAATCAAATTTTGCAACAAATTATCATACTTGGCCCATTTTTTGGGGGGAACAATAAAAAAAAAAAGCTTAAATCTCTGCTTGACTTACGATTTCAAAGCTAGTTTTCCATCAAATTGTACGCAGTAAAAATGGAAAAGAAAGGTACAAAGTTGTACAAGTAGTTTTACAGCATATTACTGTAAATTGGAAAAAATGACCATTCTTTTTATGGTGAAAGTCTGTCAGAATCAGTTTTTTTTACCGTAAAATTTACGGTTGGTTTTTTTATGGTGTGGTAGTGTAAATGGAAAAAAAAATGTTGTACCGTATAAAACTGGCAGTTTAGTTGCCAGATTAAAAAAAACAAAGAGTGGTACTTTTTCCATTTACAGTAATATGTTGTTAAAACAAAAAAAAACACGCAAAACTGCTGTTTATCCCCCCGTAAGAAACATTGGTACAGTCTTCTATTTCAGTAAAGGTTTCTCATTGTAATCCCATTGGGTTGAGTATTTTCTTGCCCTGATGTGGGATCAGAGTTGTTGTTGTTGTTGTGGCTTGTGCAGCCCTTTGAGACACTCCTGATTTAGGGCTACATAAGTAAACTTTGATTGATTGATTGCTTAAAAACAGTGAATATTCAACAATACAATTCTGATGACAGAGTTGACAATTATTCACTGTAAAATCTACAGGTTTTTTTTGGTTACAGTGTATGAAAAACTATATGTAATAATCAAATGCATAGACAAAATCAGGTATTATTCGCTGTTACCAGCAGCCGTCTGATGGCAGCCATAACTACGATGTGGCCCTCAATGGAAAGGAGTTAGAATAATGATGTATATATTATCACACTAACTTTAGTATGCTTAAAGTCCATTGCTTTAGTTATTAGCTATTGTGCTCAAGTTAGACTTTTCTAATCTATGCAAGGACAAAACTTCTTGTCTGAGGGGTGGCCTCAGCCACAGATGTTATCTTTGTTTTAGCCCGCTAACAACCAAGGACTTCAAGGACCTCAACAAAGATAAGATGACAGCACGCAGACGAAGCAGAGACTTCAAGGACCGCAACGAACATAAGATGACAACACGCAGACGAAGCGGGGACAAGGCGATATCACAAGGCCTCCAGCACATTCCGTCACGTACTGTGCGTCCTGAACCTGCTTTGCATAATATATGTGACCACTCCTTTAAGAGGCGGCCTCAGTGATGTTGTCTATGGAACTCTGAATAAAAAGAGGGACGCGGGAGCTGAACCTTAAGAGTGTAGGGCGAAACTGTAACTAAGTGCGCAGCTCCATGCGTTCTCCTCATGAGCTAAATTGAACTCTGTCTCTGCATGATTCCTTGCTTCTTGTCTGATTAATAGACGTCATCAGTGTTTGAACCTGACAGACACCCTTGCTTTGTTCAAATCAATCGCAAATATATTTGATCAGACATTTGAAGAATTTACTTGACTCACACGAACAATAAATATTTGGTGTTAAAACATTTGTGACTATTTCTAGCTTGGAGAGAGGGGTACACTGTGGGACGATACGGTGAGAAATGTACGACATGTCCTAAGACATCGATGAGGGAATACTTGACCATGTTGCACATGATGAACACAAGTAAATGCAGTATTGAAGCACATGCTGGAGGTTTATAAACGTCTTAGACTGCAAACATTTACTTTCCACCAGCTAATTAAATTCCTGCATGCAGAATTGAATGAAATTGTCATTGTCTAAAAATGTATCATAGACCATCTGAGTGATGGCGTTGTCTTCAACATGTGTGTACACACGTGTTTATGAAAGTGGACACACAATGCACACTTGCAGGGGTTGTAGTGTGCGTACAAGATGGCGATAATTGCCCTTCAGTCCTCTCAGCTGTGTTTGTGCATGTGTTGAGCCAGTCCTGAATGAGAACTAAAATCTGTGTTGCACACCAAGCAGGAAAACGGTTTTTCCCCAGTGTGTGTTCTTGTGTGTGTTATCAAATGTCCTTTGATGGCAAATCTTTGACCGCAAACCGAGCAGGGAAAAGGTTTTTCTCCCGTGTGCGTTCTCCTGTGAATAATCAATCCCGAGCCATCGGTAAAACTTTTGTTGCAGACCGGGCAGGAAAAGGGCTTCTCTCCCGTGTGCGTTCTTGTGTGTCGGATTAAATTTCCCTTAAGAGAGAATGTCTTGCCGCAGAATGTGCAGGTGAAAGGTTTCTCTCCTGTGTGTGTTCTGGTGTGTGCTATCAGTTGTCCTTTTATGGAGAAGGTTTTACCGCATATTAAGCAGGTAAAAGGTTTCTCCCCAGAGTGCGTTCTTGAATGTCTATTTAATGTCTCCTTTTGAGAGAATCTTTCGCCGCAAACTGCACAGATGAAAGGTTTCTCCCCGGTGTGCGTTCTCAAGTGTTTGACCAACGCCGGACGAGCACGGAAACCCGTGTTGCAGAATGAGCACGCGTATGGTTTTTCTCCCGTGTGCGTTCTGGTGTGCGTTATAAAATTTCCCCTCACAGAGAAGCTTTTGCCGCAAACTGAGCAGCCAAATGGTTTTTCACCGGTGTGTATCCTCGTGTGCCTGATCAAAGTCTCCTTCAGTTTGAAGCTTTTGCTACAAACTGCGCAATTAAATGGTTTTTCTCCTGAGTGGATCCTCACGTGTCTTGTCAAAGATGACTTGTCGCCAAAAGTTTTGTCACACTGAGAGCATTTCAAGTGTGTGTTGTCAGCGTGACGTGTCTGAGCAGCTTTATAGTCTTCCTCATCGGTGTCAGCAGGGTGTGATGTTGTGTGGTCACCATCGGACAGTGGAGCTAAGTCTGCTTGTGATCCTCCACCATCACCTTCTGTTGTCACGTGTTGAGTTGAGCTGCTGCTTGGAGGCTCCGCCTCTCCCTTCACCTCACTTTCACCTTTGACCTCATCATCTTCACTCTTGACGACAACACGAATCACCGGCAATTCCTCCAGTCCTTCAAGACGCTCTCCTTCCAGACTGATGCTGTCATCCTCTTGTTCCTCTTTGAAGTGGGGGGGCTGTGGCTCCTCCTGCTCCACCCAGGAGCTCCACTCCTGCCGCTCAGGAGGAAGATGTTCTCCACTGACTGCAGGACACACAAAGACCAACACGTGCTTCAGAAAAGGTCAAGTTACATATTATTGTGGCTCCGAATATTCAAACTATCTTGCAGCAGCACCTTTTGACCGTGACACACCACACCGTCTCACCATTAAATGAACATTCTTCCATTGTTGGTGTGGCTGTTAATCCCACCACATCGTACTATTAAGTGTCCTTTGACATTGTGGAAGTCGCTTCCTAGCAGTTCCACACGTCACAGGAGCCAGGCGTGCAGTTTTTAACAGAGTTTTAATGTTCATCAATTGTTTTTATCCTCCTCCTCTACTGTTCCCGGCCGCCACTGTTAAAGACAACAGGTGACTAGATAACTCGTACCACCTGGGAGACCTAATCACCTGTTCAGTCGTGTCTCGCCGTCGGCACTGCCACGCCCCCGTCTGATGGTGCTCTGTCCTCAGCACCATGGACGGAGGCGGTGACCTCCGCTCCTGCAGGCAGCGCTGGCCACACCTCCCTCCACAGACATGTTTACTCAGAAATAATATAATTGAATGAATTATTTTTATTTTTTATAAATAAATGCATGGTGGTATCTTTGCGAGTAAAAAAATAAACTGAGGACAAAACATTGTCATCAGACTATTTAATATATATTTTTTAAAACACTGCCAAACAAAGTCTAGCAGCGTTTTTCAACCTTTTTTTGAGCCAAGGCACATTTTTTGCGTTGAAAAAATGCGGAGGCACACCACCAGCAGAAATCATTAAAAACCGACAGTAAAAAGTCACAATTGTTGGATATGACTTTAAAGCATAACCAAGCATGCATCACTATAGCTCTTGTCTCAAAGTAGGTGTACTGTCACCACCTGTCACATCACACCCTGACTTATTTGGACTTTTTTGCTGTTTTCCTGTGTGTAGTGTTTTACTTCCTGTCTTGCGCTCCTATTTTGGTGGCTTTTTCTCTTTTTTTTTGGTATTTTCCTGTAGCAGTTATTTCCCGCATCGACTTTGTTTTAGCAATCAAGAATATTTCAGTTGTTTTTATCCTTCTTTGTGGGGACATTGTTGATTGTCATGTCATGTTCGGATGTACATTGTGGACGCCGTCTTTGCTCCACAGTAAGTCTTTGCTGTCGTCCAGCATTCTGTTTTTGTTTACTTTGCAGCCAGTTCAGTTTTAGTTTGGTTCTGCATAGCATTCCCTAAGCTTCAATGCCTTTTCTTAGGGGCACTCACCTTTTGTTTACTTTTGGTTTAAGCATTAGACACCTTTTTACCTGCACACTGCCTCCCGCTGTTTCCCACATCTACAAAGCAATTAGCTAGCGGCTGCCACCTACTGATATGGAAGAGTATTACACGGTTACTCTGCCGAGCTCTAGACAGCACCGACACTCAACAACAACACATCATTTGCAGATTATAATTACTGCTTTGCAAAAAATTATTTTAACCCAAATAGGTGAAATTAGATCATCTCCCACGGCACACCAGACTGTATCTCACGCCGCGGCACAGTGGTTGAAAAACACTGGTCTAAAGAACCACTGAGCCTCAGGGGGTAACTGCACTTTTTTTTTTTTTTATTTAAATTTTGCCTATCATTCACAATTCTTATGTATTGGGATGAGAAATTATAAGATTTCACTTTCGATGCTGCTTAATCATTCGGTTATTTGTCAGTTCTCTTATACAATCTTATATGTAGAAAAAAAAGAGAAAAAAAATCATCAATTTAACACGACCTTACAAAGACTAAAGTGAGATCTTAGGAGGCACATGTGTACAAACCCCAAAAGCAGTGAAGTTGTCAGGTTGTGTAAATGGTAAATAACAAGAGAATACAACAAATCCTTTTCAACTTATATTCAATTGAATAGACTGCAAAGACAAGATATTTCATGTTCACACTGAGAAACTTTCTTATTTTTTGCAAATAATCATGAACTTAGAATGTAATCGCATCAACACATTGCAAAAAAGGCATTTTTACCAGTGTGTTACATGGCCTTTCCTTTTAACAACACTCAGTAAAGGTTTGGGAAGTGAGGAGACACATTTTTGAAGTGGAATTCTTTCCCATTCTTGCTTGATGTACACCTTAAGTTGTTCAACAGTCTCCCTTCTCATATTTTAGCTGCCACACATTTTCAATGTCTGGACTACAGGCAGGCCAGTCTAGTACCCGCACTCTTTTACTATGAAGCCACGTTGATGTAACACCTGGCTTGGCATTGTCTTGCTGAAATAAGCAGGGGCGTCCATGATAACAACATATGTTGCTCCAAAAGCTGTATGTACCTTTCAGCATTAATGGTGCCTTCACAGATGTGTAAGTTACCCATGTCTTGACCACTAATACACCCCCATACCATCACACATGCTGCCTTTTACACTTTCACCCTAGAACAGTCCGGATGGTTCTTTTCCTCTTTGGTCCGGAGGACACGACGTCCACAGTTTCCAAAAACAATTTGAATTGTGGACTCGTCAGACCACAGAACACTTTTCCACTTTGCATCAGTCCATCTTAGATGAGCTCAGGCCCAGCGAAGCGTTTCTGGGTGTTGTTGATAAATGGTAAATACTTGAATTTGAGGTATTCTTGCCCCAAGTGGAGGAGTTCAAGTACCTCGGAGTCTTGCTCACGAGTGAGGGAAGAGTGGATGGTGAGATGGACAGGCGGATCGGTGCGGCGTCTTCAGTAATGCGGACGCTGTATGGATCCGTTGTGGTGAAGAAGGAGCTGAGCCGGAAGGCAAAGCTCTCAATTTAGCGGTCGATCTACGTTCCCATCCTCACCTATGGTCATGAGCTTTGGGTTATGACCGAAAGGACAAGATCACGGGTACAAGCGGCCAGAATGAGTTTCCTCCGCCGGGTGGCGGGTCTCTCCCTTAGAGATAGGGTGAGAAGCTGGGAGGAGCTCAAAGTAAAGCCGCTGCTCCTCCACATGGAGAGGAGCCAGATGAGGTGGTTCTGGCATCTGGTCAGGATGCCACCCGAATGCCCCCCTAGGGAGGTGTTTGGGATACGTCCGACCGCTAGGAGGCCACGGGAACACCCAGGACACGTTGGGAAGACTATGTCTCCCGGCTGGCCTGGGAACGCCTCGGGATCCCCCGGGAAGAGCTGGACCAAGTGGCTGGGGAGAGGGAAGTCTGGGCTTCTCTGCTTAGGCTGCTGCCCCCCGCGACCCGACCTCGGATAAGCGGAATAAGATGGATGGATATATATATATCCCCCCCAGGGGGCCTTTTTAATACCTCCCTAATTCTGAGGTGTCAAGGTTGGCAAGTATGTTATCTGTACTGTAAAGTTCAAATTTGAATGACAATAAAAAGGAAGTCGAAGTCTATTGTATGTTTTTCTTATGGTTTCATGAAGTAAATTGTACGATAAAAACGAGCATTCTACGATAAGACTGGAAAAGGTGAAGAAGTAAACAAACCTGCTTGTTGATGTTTGTTGAAAAGAGCGTCCAGTAGTTGACGTTGTCGCTCGTTCTCCTCTTTTGTTCTAGAAAGTTCCTCCTCGTATTCTGCTATCGTTCTTTCTAACACTACAAATATTTCTTCCACAGCAGCAGTTAGTCGCTGCTTCACCAACATTCTCAGCATTTCTAATTTGCACATTTTCACACTTTACACGCACACTTAGCGACGCGTCGATCACTTCCGCTTCGTTTTGTTTAGCAGCTAGCGAGCTAAGCTAGCCCGGGTAGCATCGAAGTGACGTGGCGACAAATCGTCCACGCCACGTAGAATGAGTGTTATGTATGTTAGTAGGCTGTAGTGCGTACACGATTAAAAAGAAACGCGGTAATAAACGCAATAAAAATGACTTCATGACACCCGTTTTGTTTCTAGCTTCTGTTCGCGCAGCTACTTTCAACTTCCGGCAGACAAGACCTATGTCGTGCAATCTATCGTTACTGCCCCCTTAGGTGAGGAGGTGTCATTACATGTTTCACCTATATATTTCCTGCTTAAATAAGGTCAATATTGGCAAACGGAATTTATGATTTTTCTACATAAATGTCGATTTATGAAAGTAAGGCCTACATTTTCTAATTGACTTAATAATTTACAATTATCCATCAAATATTGGAGAATGGTTAAGAGTAAAAAAGCCCTTAAATTTATATATTTGTTAAAAACATTTAAAGTGATTTAGGTAAACCTTTTTGTCTTTAAAAAAAAAACATTTTTTATTATTAGTATTCATTAATATTTAATCTGTATTTGCTTTTGGTTTTCTTTCCTTGTTGTTGAAAGTGCCTTGACTGTTCTGAAGTGTAAACTATATTTATATAGCGCTTTTCTCTAGTGACTCAAGGCGCTTTTACATAGTGAAAGCCAATATCTAAGTTACATTTTTAAAGCAGTGTGGGTGGCACTGGGAGCAGGTGGTCAAGTGTCTTGCCCAAGGACACAACGGCAGTGACTAGGATGGCGGAAGTGGGAATCAAACCCTCAAGTTGCCGCCACGGCCGCTCTACCAACCGAGCTATGCCGACTGTTGAGTGAATTATAAATGTATGTTTGTTGTTCAATAAAAAATAATGATAAAAAAATAAAATAAATAAAAATAACGTAAATAATGTAAAAAGGGAGGTAAAATTGTTTTAAATTAAATTTAAAAAAAATATATAAAAATACATTAAATTAAGGTTAGGGTTAGTTGAAATAATTTCAACACTAGGTAAACATTAGATAAGAGAAGGTACAATTTCGGTGAAAGAAGATAAGTAGATTAAAAGAAGCAAAAAACTAGGTACATACATTTTAGGTTAAAAAAAAGAAGTAAATTCTTCATTTGTAATTCTAAAACAGTAACATTATTGGGTTATACTTGTATAGTGCTTTTCTACCTTCAAGGTACTCAAAGCGCTTTGACACTATTTCCACATTCACCCATTCACACACACATTCACACACTGATGGCTGGAGCTGCCATGCAAGGCCCTAACCACCACCCATCAGGAGCAAGGGTGAAGTGTCTTGCTCAAGGACACAACGGTCGTGACGAGGTTGGTAGAAGGTGGGGATCGATCCAGGAACCCTCAGGTTGTCTGACACGGCCACTCTCCCAACCGTGCCACGCCGTCCCCATGTTGAATGAATTATAAATGTATGTTTGTTGTTGAATAAAAAATTATAATAAAAAAATAAAATAAATTAAAAAAAGGTAAATAATGTAAAAAGGGAGGTAATTTTTTTAAATATTAAATTTAAATAAATATATAAAAATAAATAAAATTAAGATAAATAGTAATGCAAGTTGAAATCATTTAAAACTAGGTAAAAATTAGATAAGAGAAGGTACAATTTATGTTAAAAAAAATACATTTTATACGGAGCCCCTAAAGGGACATGGGGGAAAAACATTTTTTATTAATTTTATTTTATTTTTTGTTTTTTTTTAGACATGTATCTCATGCGCACGAGAATATATAAATTAAAAATTTTTTTTTTATAACTTTATAAAAAGTTTCTCGTGCGCACGAGATACATGTCTAAAAAAAATAAATAAATAAATAAATAAATAAATAAATACATTTCCCCCATGTCCCTTTAGGGGCTCCGTAATTTTAGGTAAAAAAAAAAAGAAGTAAATTCTTCATGTGTAATTCTAAAACAGTAATATTATTGGGTTATACTTGTATAGCGCTTTTCTACCTTCAAGGTACTCAAAGCGCTTTGACACTATTTCCACATTCACCCATTCACACACACATTCACACACTGATGGCCGGAGCTGCCATGCAAGGCCCTGACCACCACCCATCAGGAGCAAGGGTGAAGTGTCTTGCTCAAGGACACAACGGTCGTGACGAGGTTGGTAGAAGGTGGGGATCGATCCAGGAACCCTCAGGTTGTCTGACACGGCCACTCTCCCAACCGTGCCACGCCGTCCCCATGTTGAATGAATTATAAATGTATGTTTGTTGTTGAATAAAAAATTATAATAAAAAAATAAAATAAATAAAAATAAGGTAAATAATGTAAAAAGGGAGGTAATTTTTTAAAATATTAAATTTAAATAAATATATAAAAATAAATAAAATTAAGATAAATAGTAATGCAAGTTGAAATAATTTAAAACTAGGTAAAAATTAGACAAGAGAAGGTACAATTTATGTTAAAAAATCAATTTTATACAGAGCCCCTAAAGGGACATGGGGGAAAAACAGTTTTTAATAATTTTATTGATTTTTATTTTTTTTTTAGACATGTATCTCATACGCACGAGAATATATACATTTAAAAAAATTTTTTTTTATAACTTTATAAAAAGTTTCTCATGTGCACGAAAAAGTTTCTCGTGCGCACGAGATACATGTCTAAAAAAAATAAAAATAAAATAAAAATAATTAAAAAAAATATTTCCCCCATGTCCCTTTAGGGGCTCCGTAATTTTAGGTAAAAAAAACCGAAGTAAATTCTTCATTTGTAATTCTAAAACAGTAATATTATTGGGTTATACTTGTATAGCGCTTTTCTACCTTCAAGGTACTCAAAGCGCTTTGACACTATTTCCACATTCACCCATTCACACACACATTCACACACTGATGGCCGGAGCTGCCATGCAAGGCGCTAACCACCACCCATCAGGAGCAAGGGTGAAGTGTCTTGCTCAAGGACACAACGGTCGTGACGAGGTTGGTAGAAGGTGGGGATCGATCCAGGAACCCTCAGGTTGTCTGACACGGCCACTCTCCCAACCGCGCCACACCGTCCCCATGTTGAATGAATTATAAATGTATGTTTGTTGTTGAATAAAAAATTATAATAAAAAATAAAATAAATAAAAATAAGGTAAATAATGTACAAAGGGAGGTAATTTTTTTAAATATTAAATTTAAATAAATATATAAAAATACATAAAATTAAGATAAATAGTAATGCAAGTTGAAATAATTTAAAACAAGGTAAAAATTAGATAAGAGAAGGTACAATTTATGTTAAAAAAATACATTTTATACAGAGCCCCTAAAGGGACATGGGGGAAAAACATTTTTTATTAATTTTTTTTTTTTTTTTTTTTTTAGACATGTATCTCATGCGCACGAGAATATATACATTTAAAAAAATTTTTTTTAATAACTTTATAAAAAGTTTCTCGTGCATGTCTAAAAAAAAAAATTAAAAAAAAATATTTCCCCCATGTCCCTTTAGGGGCTCCGTAATTTTAGGTAAAAAAAAAAAAAAAGGAAATTCTTAATTTGTAATTCTAAAACAGTAACATTACGAGGTGTAACTTGAGCCAAACAGGACATGTTGGAAGTATAAACTTGGCAACTTTCATTCAATTTACATTTATTTAATCAGGTAAAGAAAGTTCATTTGCAAAAAAAAAAAAAAAACGTATCGGAAATGCCAGAAGGAAATATTACACAAGATCAGAGCTGGGATGATTTAGTATTTACACAACCAAAAGACACAATCCTGAGTCTGGGATGTGGATCTGTCACAAACACAAACCTCCACCAAGCTGCATTTGACATCCAAGACTGAGGCAACAGGAAAAAAACACGTCGTCCATGAACTATCATTCATTTTTTTTAATACATTTTTAAAAATAATATTTCAATGATTGGTTTTGCCAATATTTGTGCGGCTTAAAACTAGTCTTCTGTCCATGGTCCATGAATAGAAGTGCTGAAATGTTAAATAAAGCCACTCAAATGTTTCCCACGGCACTTGTGGTTGCTCACTTGGTATTTATAAGAGAACCTTTCGTCACACACGCTGCAACTAAACACTTTCTCGCCCGTGTGTCTTCTTTCGTGCGACTTTAAATTCCCCTTCAGCGAGAACCTCTTGCCGCAGAATGAGCAGGGAAAGGGTTTCTCGCCCGTGTGCGTCCTCATGTGAGTCATTAAATGAGTGCTTCGGGAGAACCGGAGCCCACAGAGGGAGCATGGGAAAGGTTTCTCCCCGGTGTGCGTCCTTTCGTGCCTTTTCAGATGGCCCCTGTGAGAGAAGCTTTCGCCGCAAACGGCGCAGGGGAACGGTCGCTCGCCGGTGTGCGTTCTCAGGTGTTGCACCAACCCCGAGCGGACGCTGAAGATGGCGCGGCAGAAGGAGCAGGAGTAGGTTTTTTCCCCGGTGTGGGTTCTAGCGTGTCTTATCAGATTCTTCTTATTACGGAAGGATTTACCGCAAACTGAGCAGACAAATAGTTTTACTGCCGTGTCAGCAGAGTGAGACGTCGTCTCGTCACTATCTGACAGTGGAGCTAAGTCTGCTTGGGATCCTCCACCATCACCTTCTCTTGTCATGTGTTGTGTTGAGCTGATGCCTGGTCTCTCCGGCTCTCCCGTCTCCTCACTTTCACCTTTGACCTCATCTTCTTCACTCTTCACAGTGACACCAATCACCGGGAACTCCTCCGGTCCCTCAAAATGCTCCTCTTTAATGTGGGGGGGCTGTGGCTCCTCCTGCTCCACCCTGGAGCTCCACTCCTGCTGCTGGGGAAGAAGATGGTCCTCACTGACGTCTGCAGGGCACAACAGGACAAACTCGTGCTCAGTCAGGTCTTCAGCTACGACTGATATATATATATATATATATATATATATATATATATATATATATATATATATATATATATATATATATATATATATATATATGTATACATATATATATATACACATATGTATGTATATATATATATATATATATACATACATATATATATATACTGTATATATATATCCAAATATACTGTATATATATATATATATCCATATTCCAAAATGTGATTAATCGGATTTTTAAACCAAGTATAATTTAACAGTCAATGCAGACATTGATTGTGTGGTCTGTGGCGCCCTCTGGTGGCAAAAAGCATAAATTACATCAGGGACAAGGAGCTCGCCTGGCCAACGCGTGAACAATCATCAAATAAGTTAGTGAACACGTGAAAGTAAAGAAGTAAACAAACCTGCTTGTTGATGTTTGTTGAAAAGAGCGTCCAGTAGTTGACGTTGTCGCTCGTTCTCCTCTTTTGTTCTGGAAAGTTCCTCCTCGTATTCTGCTATCGTTCTTTCTAACACTACAAATATTTCTTCCACAGCAGCAGTTAGTCGCTGCTTCACCAACACTCTCAGCATTTCTACTTTGCACATTTTCACACGCACACAACACTTTAGCGACGCGTCGATCACTTCCGCTTCGTTTTGTTTAGCAGCTAGCGAGCTAAGTTAGCATGGGACGCATCGAAATAAATCGATCACGACACGACGAATCAATAATGTTATTGCTTCTATTCGGCTGCAGTGAGTACACAATTGGGAGGAAACGCGGTAAGAAACACAATAACAATGACTTCATGACACCCGTTTTGTTTCTACTTTCTCTTCACGAAGCTACTTTCAACTTCCGGCGGACAAGACCTAGCCAGGTCGTGTATTCTCGCATCACTGCCCCCTTAGGCGAGGAGGCGTCATTACAGGTTTGACCTATGCACGTCAATACAAGGGGAAATAATGCACAAAGCAGGTATATTTTTGTATTGTAAATATTCAAAGTAAAATAATGATAATGGAATTGTGTTGTTTCCGTCTTTAAATCGATCGACAACATTTTAGGTTGCACTGAATACAGACTGTAATGGTTAATATTCATCTAACAAATGATATTTTAGACATTATTTTGATTGATTGAAACTTTTATTAGTAGATTGCACAGTACAGTACATATTCCGTACAATTGACCACTAAATGGTAACACCCCAATACGTTTTTCAACTTGTTTAAGTTGTTTAAGGTCTACGTTAATCAATTCATGGTATCGTAGCTACCGAGCTGAGGATTCATTCATTCATCCATCCATTTTCTACCGCTTATCCCTTTCGAGTTCGCAAAGGTTGCTGGCGCCTATCTCAGCTGCATTCGGGCGGAAGGCGGGCTACACCCTGGACAAGTCACCACTTCATCACAGGGCCAACACAGATAGACAACATTCACACACTAGGGACCATTTAGTGTTGCCAATCAACTTCCCCAGGTGCATGTCTTTGGAGGTGGGAGGGGCCTATCCCCAGGTGCATGTCTTTGGAGGTGGGAGGGGCCTATCCCCAGGTGCATGTCTTTGGAGGTGGGAGGGGCCTATCCCCAGGTGCATGTTTTTGCAGGTGGGAGGGGCCGATCCCCAGGTGCATGTCTTTGGAGGTGGGAGGGGCCTATCCCCAGGTGCATGTCTTTGGAGGTGGGAGGAAGGGAGGGAACCCACACAGAGATTATTTACGTTTATTTAGTAAATTGGCGACAAGAGAATGGCTCAATATTTCTTACTCCATCCAAAGATAAGATTCAATGTTACAAAGTTTGCTGTTATTTTTCCGATTTAATTTTGTGTTTCCATACAAGCATCAATGTGGCCATTTTCACTTGATCCTATTTTGCACTAGCGAGGTTTCACTTAGATAAAATATCATTTATATCCACACTGCTCTTCTACTTCTGTGCCGTTTATTATTAAATTAAGTCGCTTTTTGGAATGACTTTGGACCCACCAATTATACACATAACCATTTTTCCTGCTGCTACAATGTCTGCTTTCACATTTATTTTGAATCCTGGGGACACCTCACACATGCTCTGGGGCAGTGTTTTTCAACCACATAGTCTGGTGTGCCGTGGGAGATGATCTAATTCCACCTATTTGGGTTAAAAATGTTTTTTGCAAAGCAGTAATTATAGTCTGCAAATGATGTGTTGTTGTTGAGTGTCGGTGCTGTCTAGAGCTCGGCAGAGTAACCGTGTAATACTCTTCCATATCAGTAGGTGGCAGCAGGTAGCTAATTGCTTTGTAGATGTGGGAAACAGCGGGAGGCAGGGTGCAGGTAAAAAGGTGTCTAATGCTTAAACCAAAAGTAAACAAAAGGTGAGTGCCCCTAGGAACAGGCATTGAAGCTTAGGGAAGGCTATGCACAACCAAACTAAAACTGAACTGGCCACAAAGTAAACAAAAACAGAATGCTGGACGACAGCAAAGACTTACTGCGGAGCAAAGACGGCGTCCACAATGTACATCCGAACGTGACATGACAATCAACAATGTCCCCACGAAGAAGGATAAAAACAACTGAAATATTCTTGATTGCTAAAACAAAGTAGATGCGGGAAATATCGCTCAAAGGAAGACATGAAACTGCTACAGGAAAATACACAAAAAAAGAGAAAAAGCCACTAAAATAGGAGCGCAAGACAAGAAGTAAAACACTACACACAGGAAAACAGCAATAAATCCAAATAAGTCAGGGTGTGATGTGACAGGTGGTGACAGTACACCTACTTTGAGACAAGAGCTATAGTGATGCATGCTTGGTTATGCTTTAAAGTCATATCCAACAATTGTGACTTTTTACTGTCAACTGAGTTTCATTGTTGAATGATTTCTGCTGGTGGTGTGCCTCCGCATTTTTTCAACGCAAAAAATGTGCCTTGGTTAAAAAAAAGGTTGAAAAACACTGCTCTGGAGCTCCCCTAGTGGCGAGGGACAACTCGCAAGGCTCATTATTAATGTCACAGTTGTCTTCCTCTCACAACTTCCAAACTACTAGTAACACTTCCAAAAAAGTACTGGACCAAGCAACACTAATAAAGTTTCTTTTCAGCATCAAAGTGCTTACCTGTCTAAGTTTGTCTAGGCTTATTTCTTCCGTTGTTATTTTGCTCTCCACTTGTTGGAGATGTCAGTGTGCATTGTGAGTTGTCATGTGCCAAAACAAAGCAGAGTGGAGTTCAAAACTTGCACCGCAGACTGAGCAGGAATACGTCCCCCCCCCGCCGTGCGTTCTGGCGTGCGTCCTCAAGTGGGACTTTTGGGAGAAGTTTTTGCCGCAAATTGAGCACGTGAACGGTTTCTCTCCGCTGTGCGTTCTTGCGTGCGCCGTCAAAGACCCCTTCACCAGGAAAGCCTTGCCGCACACGGAGCAGGTATAAGGTTTCTCACCGGTGTGTCTTCTCATGTGCCGGATCAGTACCGAATGGTCACCGAAACGCGTGTTGCACATTGCACAGGAAAAAGGTTTCTCTCCTGTGTGTGTCCTTGTGTGTGTCGTCAGGTTTCCCTTGTAGGCAAACGTTTTGCCACAAACCGAGCAGGCAAACGGTTTCTCCCCTGTGTGACTTCTCATGTGTCTTTTCAGGTTGCTTCTATCGTAAAAGGTTTTTTCACACACAGAGCAGGTAAAATGTTTCCAGCGTGTGTTGTCAGCGTGACAAGTCGTGCCAGCTCTCGAGTCTTCCTCGTCACTTTCAAGGCAGCGTGGCGTTGTGTGTTTCCAGCGTGTGTTGTCAGCGTGACAAGTCGCGCCAGCTTTCGAGTCTTCCTCGTCACTTTCAAGGCAGCGTGGCGTTGTGTCCTCACTGTCTGACAGCGGAGCAAAGTCCGCTTGAGATCCTCCACCATCACCTCCTGTTGTCACGTGTTGTGTCGAGCTGCTGCTTGGAGGCTCCGCCTCTCTCATCTCCTCACTTTCACCTCTGACCTCATCTTCTTCACTCTTCACAGGGACACCGACCACTGGGAACGCCTCCGCTCCTTCAAGATGCTCTCCTCCTTCATCTTTAATGTGCTGGACATCTGCAGCTCCTAAAAAGACAATCACATTCAGGTCACATGGTCTTCTGGCTCCAACATTTTAGTTTGAGACACAATGGCAGAAATGGGGGGAAAAAAACGAGCTAAAATGAAAAAAAAAAATGTTGGTACTAATAATTTGGGGTGCAATGTTACGGAATTTGGTAATTTGGTATGTACTTCAGTATTCATTTCACCCTTTGGTGCATTTTTGGTACAGTAAAATGTACAAAATCTTGAGCAAAAAAACAATAAATATGCTAAACTACATCATAATCCCCAGCAGTGTTTTTCAACCACTGTGCCGCGGCACACTGGTGTGCCATGAGATATTGTCTGGTGTGCTGTGGGAAATTATGCAACTTCACCTAATTGGTCCCAAGAATATTTTTTTGCAAATCAATAATTATAATCTGCAAATAATGTGCCGTTGCTTCGTGTCTGAGCTGTGTAGAACTCAGCAGGGTAACCACGTGATACCCCATGTGGGTATGTAATACTGCATGTCAGTATGTAATACTCCATGTGGGTATGTAATACTCCATGTCAGTATGTAATACTCCATGTCGGTATGTAATACTTCATGTCGGTATGTAATACCCCATGTCGGTATGTAATACTCCATGTCAGTATGTAATACTCCATGTCGGTATGTGATACTCCATGTGGGTATGTAATACTCCATGTCGGTATGTAATACTCCATGTGGGTATGTAATACTCCATGTCGGTATGTGATACTCCATGTCGGTATGTAATACTCCATGTCGGTATGTGATACTCCATGTCAGTATGTAATACTCCATGTCGGTATGTAATACTCCATGTCGGTATGTGATACTCCATGTCGGTATGTGATACTCCATGTCGGTATGTGATACTCCATGTCGGTATGTGATACTCCATGTCGGTATGTAATACTCCATGTCGGTATGTGATACTCCATGTCGGTATGTGATACTCCATGTCGGTATGTAATACTCCATGTCGGTATGTAATACTCCATGTGGGTATGTAATACTCCATGTGGGTATGTAATACTCCATGTCGGTATGTAATACTCCATGTCGGTATGTAATACTCCATGTCGGTATGTAATACTCCATGTCGGTATGTAATACTGCATGTCTGTATGTAATACTGCATGTCGGTATGTAAAACTCCATGTCGGTATGTAATACTCCATGTCGGTATGTAATACTCCATGTCGGTATGTGATACTCCATGTCGGTATGTGATACTCCATGTCGGTATGTAATACTCCATGTCGGTATGTAATACTCCATGTCGGTATGTGATACTCCATGTCGGTATGTGATACTCCATGTCGGTATGTAATACTCCATGTCGGTATGTGATACTCCATGTCGGTATGTAATACTCCATGTCGGTATGTAATACTCCATGTCGGTATGTGATACTCCATGTCGGTATGTAATACTCCATGTCGGTATGTAATACTCCATGTGGGTATGTAATACTCCATGTCGGTATGTAATACTCCATGTCGGTATGTAATACTCCATGTCGGTATGTAATACTCCATGTCGGTATGTAATACTCCATGTCGGTATGTAATACTCCATGTCGGTATGTAATACTGCATGTCTGTATGTAATACTGCATGTCGGTATGTAAAACTCCATGTCGGTATGTAATACTCCATGTCGGTATGTAATACTCCATGTGGGTATGTAATACTCCATGTCGGTATGTAATACTCCATGTCGGTATGTAATACTGCATGTCGGTATGTAATACTCCATGTCGGTATGTAATACTGCATGTCGGTATGTAATACTCCATGTCGGTATGTAATACTCCATGTCGGTATGTAATACTGCATGTCGGTATGTAATACTCCATGTCGGTATGTAAAACTCCATGTCGGTATGTAATACTCCATGTCGGTATGTAATACTCCATGTCGGTATGTAATACTGCATGTCGGTATGTAATACTCCATGTCGGTATGTAAAACTCCATGTCGGTATGTAAAACTCCATGTCGGTATGTAATACTCCATGTCGGTATGTAAAACTCCATGTCGGTATGTAATACTCCATGTCGGTATGTAATACTCCATGTCGGTATGTAATACTGCATGTCGGTATGTAATACTCCATGTCGGTATGTAAAACTCCATGTCGGTATGTAAAACTCCATGTCGGTATGTAATACTCCATGTCGGTATGTAATACTGCATGTCGGTATGTAATACTCCATGTCGGAATGTAATACTCCATGTCGGTATGTAATACTCCATGTGGGTATGTAATACTCCATGTCGGTATGTAATACTGCATGTCGGTATGTAATACTCCATGTCGGTATGTAAAACTCCATGTCGGTATGTAATACTCCATGTCGGTATGTAATACTCCATGTCGGTATGTAATACTCCATGTCGGTATGTAATACTGCATGTCGGTATGTAATACTCCATGTCGGTATGTAAAACTCCATGTCGGTATGTAATACTCCATGTCGGTATGTAATACTCCATGTCGGTATGTAATACTCCATGTCGGTATGTAATACTTCATGTCGGTATGTAATACTCCATGCCGGTATGTAATACTGCATGTCGGTATGTAATACTCCATGTCGGTATGTGATACTCCATGTCGGTATGTGATACTCCATGTCGGTATGTAATACTGCATGTCGGTATGTAATACTACATGTCGGTATGTAATACTACATGTCGGTATGTGATACTCCATGTCGGTATGTAATACTCCATGTCGGTATGTAATACTCCATGTCGGTATGTAATACTCCATGTCGGTATGTAATACTCCATGTCGGTATGTAATACTCCATGTCGGTATGTAATACTCCATGTGGGTATGTAATACTCCATGTGGGTATGTAATACTACATGTCGGTATGTGATACTCCATGTCGGTATGTAATACCCCATGTCGGTATGTAATACTACATGTCGGTATGTGATACTCCATGTCGGTATGTAATACTCCATGTCGGTATGTAATACTCCATGTCGGTATGTAATACTCCATGTCGGTATGTAATACTGCATGTCGGTATGTAATACTCCATGTCGGTATGTAATACTCCATGTCGGTATGTAATACTCCATGTCGGTATGTAATACTGCATGTCGGTATGTAATACTCCATGTCGGTATGTAATACTCCATGTCGGTATGTAATACTCCATTTCAGTATGTAATACTCCATGTCAGCAGGTGGCAGCAGGTAGTTAATTGCTTTGTAAAAGTCGGAATGTGTCGGGTGAGACGAGGATGGTTTGTTGTGATCCCAACATGCAGAGCACAGCGGGAGGCAGCGTGCAGGTAAAAAAGGTATGTAACGCTTAAACCAAAAATGATCAAAAGGGAAAGGGAAAGGAAAAGGCAATGCCTATGCAAAACGAAAGTAAAACTGAACTGGCTACAAAGTAAAGTTAAAGGTATGGTAAAGGTAAAGGTATGTAACGCTTAAACCAAAAATGATCAAAAGGGAAAGGGAAAGGAAAAGGCAAAGGCTATGCAAAACGAAAGTAAAACTGAACTGGTTACAAAGTAAACAGAATGCTGGACGACAGCAAAAACTTACGGCGTCCACAAAGTACATCCGTACATGACATGACAATCAACAATTTCCCCACAAAGAAGCTTTAAAAACAACTAAAATCTTCTTGATTGCTACACCAAAGTAAATGCGGGACATATCGCTCAAAGGAAGACATGAAACTGCTCCAGGAAAACACCAACAAAACAGGAAGGGCCACCAAAATAACAGCGCAAGACCAGAACTAAAGCACTACACAGGAAAACACCAACAAACTCAAAATAAGGCACGACGACCTGGTGCAGTTTCATTTTTTAACGTTTTTTGCTGGTGGTGTGCCCCCCCGGGATTTTTTTAATGAAAAAAATATGCCTTTCCTCAAAAAAGGTTGAAAAACACTGCCTTAGAGCGTGGTGGGAGACTGTAACTGAGTGTGCAGCCCCAAACGTTTCTCCTCATGAGCAAAATTGAACTCTGTCTCTGCCTGATTCCTTGCTTCTTGTCCCGTTTAATAAATAGTTCGGTGTTTGAACCTTACATGCAAGAACGACTTTTTACTGTCAACTGAGTTTCGTTTTTTAATGATTTCTGCTGGTGGTGTGCCTCCGCACTTTTTCAACGCAAAAAATGTGCCTACGTTCAAAAAAGGTTGAAAAACACTGCCTTAGAGCGTGGTGAGAGACTGTAACTGAGTGTGCAGCCCCAAACGTTTCTCCTCATGAGCAAAATTGAACTCTGCCTCTGCCTGATTCCTTGCTTCTTGTCCCGTTTAATAAATAGTTCGGTGTTTGAACCTTACATGCAAGAACGACTTTTTACTGTCAACTGAGTTTAGTTTTTTAATGATTTCTGCTGGTGGTGTGCCTCTGCACTTTTTCAACGCAAAAAAATGTGCCTACGCTCAAAAAAGGTTGAAAAACACTGATCTACAGAACCGTGTGGTAAATTGGTACTGTGTAGTGAACTGACGTCAGGCTCTGAAATGAAAACATGTTCATATACAGTGAATACTTTTATTTTTACATTATAGTATATAAAATTGTCCACGATGAGACCCACCACCTAAAATGTTGTTTATATTGACCAGGACACTACAGACCTCCGGCTGCATCCGGAGAAGTAAAAAATGCGGACTTAACTTTTGTGTTTGGTGAAAATGTAGCTAAAATATTTTTGTGTGAGCAACGCACTTAAAAGAAAGCTTTTTTTTTTGTTAAACCTCCAACAATTTTGTTCCAAAACAACATTTATTGGCAAGGTCAGGGCCTAATACTTACGACATGGAAGGATAGAATGAAACAGGAAGTCTAATAACAGATTGATTTGACTTGGGAGGATACGTTAGCGATGTAGCATTGTAGCTACAGATTAACACACAGTTTTATATCAGGTATAATGTATGTATGTACATACTGTAATTTCTGGACCATAGGGCACATTAAAGGAGTCATATTATGATTATTTTCTAAATGTAAAAGACTTCCTTGTGGTCTACATAACATGTAATGCTGGTTCTTTGCTCAAAATGTTGCATAGATGATGATTTACACATCATCTTCAACTCACTTTCTGACAGTCGCTTTAGGATGCACCGTTTTGTGGGCAGGTCTTATTTACGTGCCTCCACTTGGACAGCGTCATCTTTGTTTTAGCGGTGTAGCGTGCGAGGACGGGAGGGGAAGAAGTGTCAAAAGATGGCGCTAACTGTTTTAATGACATTCACACTTTACTTCAATCAATAACGGAGCAGCATCTCCTCATCCGTGGCTCACTAGTGCATCAACAACGCCCGAAATGTGTCCCGTGACCGGAACTCTCTAATAACTAAAGTTCCTTGGGTGAATAATGTACACTCACTACACCGGTATGTTTTATTGCTTTCATGGTGAGTTTACTGACAGATATAAGTAAGAACTTTACACTACTTTATATTAGAAATGGCAACATCGGAGGATGAATGTCACATAACAAGAAGATAGAGAAAAAGAAGAAGCTTATCGACTACGGTGTCGCCACGGACTACAAAGGCAGACGTGCGCAAATTTTCAGGACTTATGCAGATCTCAAATACAGATCAGCAGGTACCAGAAGGTAAGAAAAGTTGGTTTTGCATGCTATTGTGGAACAAAACACCAGATAATAAGTCTGCTAATGGGAGACATGTTGCGGTCCTTATACACACACCATAGTAATACTTGTATCTCTGACTACGGTAGCCGTAACGGGCCTACAATCCATCAAGCGGCGCGGCTTCAAAGTGGTACTAAAACATTTTGACAGGTTTTTGAGTGTGTAGTGTTCTATATTCTCAATGGAACATATAAAGTTTTGGTGTTGTTTACTGGCGTCATGTCGCATACCACACGTATCTCTTATGTGTGACTGCCATCTACTGGCCACACTTATCATTACACCATGTACCAAATAAAGTTGCTTCGAGGTCGGTAAGCACAACCAGAGCCATTCCGTACATTAGGCGCACTGGGTTATAAGGCGCACTGTCCATTTTTGAGAAAATGAAAGGATTTTAAGTGCGCCTTATAGTCCGGAAAATACGGTATGTTATTTCAAATATGGATATAGACTATATACTTGTCAGAAAAATTGTATGTAAATTATCAAAAAACTTTCCGTTCTCTGGGTTCCCAGTGAACAGACGAAAGCGGTCTTTGTTGCACCAAGCCAAAGGCTTGGAAAATTCCATTGAGTACAATTGGGAGGAGACGGGAGGGGGTTTATCTATTGTGATCCAAGATTTGCCCAAGCTCGATCCAGGACCAGCCCAAGCTCGAGGCATCTTTTTCTTTTGTGTTAATGTGACCGAAAACAATGGCTGTTTACATACCCCCCATTCCTTTAGAAACAGCTGTTATTATGTAAACAGGGAAAGTCCAAATAAAAAGAAGTGGCGTGCAATCTTTCGCCAGAGGGTGGGTGACACTGCAAGAGCTTACAGGTCGACACGTTTCTCCTTAATTGAGCCAAATTGAATCATGTCTCTGTTTATTTCCTTGCTTCTTGTCTGTTTTAATAGATGTCATTGATGTTTGAACCTGACAATACTAAAACTGTATACCTTTAGCTTTATGGCCCTGAATTGGGCTGGGCGATAAAACAACATCAATATATATCCAATATATATATTTATTTATTTATCATTTAATATATATCCCAATTTGACCATTTTGTTGACATTGTTTGAGTGTTTTTGTGTTGACATTTCCTTTTTTGCCTTAGTAGCAGACGGCAGACAACATTTGAAATGAAAACATCTACGTTATTTTTCTCCTGCTCCTTATTTTCCACAGTCCATGAAAAGAATATTGATAATTATCGATATCGACTGATATAAAACACTTGTGTTGTGATACAGTTTTAGCAGCCCTGACCCTGGAAGGCGTCGGGAAGGAAAAAATCTAACTAACAAACCTTTGAGGTGCTTGATTTCCAGGCCTGGTCTAGAAGTTCCTTGTTCCTCAGACTCTGGATGGTCCATGAAGGGCCGGACCTGAAAATCTGTTGTCGTCGCCATTTCTAAATAGAAGTACAGTACAAAAAAAAGTTGAATATATTTCCAACGTGAAGCGATTTTCAAAACTACAGAGGGGTTCATTTGCATATAAAAAAACCCACCTCGTACTTGCCGTATTTTATTTGTTTTATTCATTTGTATTTGTGTGATGATGGATTTGTGTAACTACCATTAAAGGCCTACTGAAAGCCACTACTAGCGACCACGCAGTCTGATAGTTTATATATCAATGATGAAATCTTAACATTGCAACACATGCCAATACGGCCGGGTTAACTTATAAAGTGACATTTTAAAATTCCCGGGAAATATCCGGCTGAAACGTCGCGGTATGATGACGTATGCGCGTGACGAAGTCCGAGTAACGGAAGTTATGGTACCCCGTAGAATCCTATACAAAAAGCTCTGTTTTCATTTCATAATTCCACAGTATTCTGGACATCTTTTGCAATTTGTTTAATGAACAGTGAAGGCTGCAAAGAAGACAGTTGTAGGTGGGATCGGTGTATTAGCAGCGGACTACAGCAACACAACCAGGAGGACTTTCTTGGAGCGCTAGCCGCCGACCTCACCTTGACTTCCTACGTCTCCGGGCCACCAAACGCATCGGGTGAAGTCCTTCGTCCTTCTGCCGATCGCTGGAACGCAGGTGAGCACGGGTGTTGATGAGTAGATGAGGGCTGGCTGGCGTAGGTGGAGAGCTAATGTTTTTAGCATAGCTCTGTGAGGTCCCGTTGTTAAGTTAGCTTCAATGGCGTCGTTAGCACAGCATTGTTAACCTTCGCCAGCCAGGAAAGCATTAACCGTGTATTTACATGTCCACGGTTTAATAGTATTGTTGATTTTCTATCTATGCTTCCAGTCAGGGGTTTATTTTTTTTGTTTCTATATGCAGTTAAAGCAAGATGCTATCACGTTAGCTTGTAGCTAAAGCGTTTCGCCGATGTATTGTCGTGGAGATAAAAGGCACTGAATGTCCATTTGGCGTTCTCGACTCTCATTTTCAAGAGGATATAGTATCCCAGGTGGTTTAAAATACAAATCTGTGATCTACAATAGAAAAAGGAGAGAGTGTGGAATCCAATGAGCCAGCTTGTACCTAAGTTACGGTCAGAGCGAAAAAAGATACGTCCATCACTGCCTCTCAAGTCCTTCACTGTAACGTTCCTCATCTACGAATCTTTCATCCTCGCTCAAATTAATGGGGTAATCATCACTTTCTCGGTCCGAATCTCTCTCGCTCCATTGTAAACAACGGGGAATTGTGAGGAATACTAGCTCCTGTGACGTCACGCTACTTCCGCTACAGGCAAGGCTTTTTTTTTATCAGCCAGCAAAAGTTGCGAAATTTATCGTCGATTTTCTCTACTAAATCCTTTCAGCAAAAATATGGCAATATCGCGAAATGATCAAGTATGACACATAGAATGGATCTGCTATTCCCGTTTATATAAAAAAAATTCATTTCAGTAGGCCTTTAAAGTTTACATACGGTATTTATTGTTAGCTTTTGTGGATTTAAGATGATATATAATGCAGTATTATAAATAATATTATAAAATGGGCTGGAGCTGCCACAAATGAAGGATCGTAAAATATAGTGTATATTATATATAAATAGTATATATATATAAAATATAGCATATAATATACAATTTTATGTATCATTGTGTACTAAATTCCATTACAGTTCTCATTAACTATTAATGTTAATGAAAATATTTACCGTTTCCTGTTCTTTTCTCCTTTTAAATGGTGAATTGCAACCACGTGTGTTGCGCAACATAACCGAGATGGTGACGTCATGGAGGTGGTTCACTGCCGTGTACATGTCACATGTTTTAAAGATGTGCTATTTCGATTTACACTAGGGATGTCCGATAATGGCTTTTTGCCGATATCCGATATTGTCCAACTCTTTAATTACAGATACCGATATCAACCGATACCGATATCAACCGATATATGCAGTCGTGGAATTAACACATTATTATGCCTAATTTGGACAACCAGGTATGGTGAAGATAAGGTACTTTGTAAAAAAATAGTAAAATAAGATAAATAAATTAAAAACATTTTCTTGAATAAAAAAGAAAGTACAACAATATAAAAACAGTTACATAGAAACTAGTAATGAATGAAAATGAGTCAAATGAAGTGTTAAAGGTTAGTACTATTAGTGGAGCAGCAGCACGCACAATCATGTGTGCTTACGGACTGTATCCCTTGCAGACTGTATTGATATATATTGATATATAATGTAGGAAGCAGAATATTAATAACAGAAAGAAACAACCCTTTTGTGTGAATGAGTGTAAATGGGGGAGGGAGGTTTTTTGGGTTGGTGCACTAATTGTAAGTGTATCTTGTGTTTTTTATGTGGATTTAATTAAAAAAAACAAAAACAAAAAAAACAATACCGATAATAAAAAAAAAACTATACCGATAATTTCCGATATTACATTTTAACGCATATATCGGCCGATAATATCGGCAGGCCGATATTATCGGACATCTCTAATTTACACTGTATGGAAAACATTTTGAAAAGGAATTTGACCTTTGCAACCTCATTATACTATTGGCTAAGTTTTATATTCATAAAAGTAAGTTTCTCAATACCTGACCTGGTTTTTTGTGCCTTTAAAAAAGAATTAGAACTCTACGTTAAAACACTCTCTACGTCTAACAAGCAGAAAGCTGTGAAAACGATGATGCTGTGTTCCACATTTTAATTATTTACTGAAATTGTGTGAGCTTTACACTTTGTTTGTTATTAGAGATAATATCGGACTGCCGATATTATCAAGCGATTAATGCTTTAAAATGTAATATCGGAAATTATCGGTATCGGTTTCAAAAAGTAAAATGTATGACTTTTTAAAAGGCCGCTGTGTACACGGCCGTAGGGAGAAGTACAGAGCGCCAATAAACCTTAAAGGACCGCCTTTGCGTACCGAGCCCAGTCACATAATATCTACGGCTTTTCACACACACAAGTGAATGCCATGCATACTTGGTCAACAGCCATACAGGTCACACTGAGGGTGGCCGTATAAACAAGTTTAACACTGTTACAAATATGCGCCACACTGTGAACCCACACCAAACAAGAATGACAAACACATTCCGCACCGTAACACAACAGAACAAATACCCAGAACCCCTTGCGGCACTAACTCTTCCGGGACGCTAAAATATACACCCCCCCCCCGCTACCCCCTACAACCCCCCCCCCCACCTTAACCCCGGCCACCTCGGTATCAGGATTATCTCAGGGAGAGCATGTCCCAAATTCCAAGCTGCTGTTTTGAGGCATGTTAAAAAAAATAATGCACTTTGTGACTTCAATAATAAATATAAAATTGAGTTGATTTATTTTGGAAAACCTTGTTACATTGTTTAATGCATCCAGAGGGGCATCACAACACAATTAGGCATAATAATGTGTTAATTCCACCACTGTATATATCGGTATCGCTTGATATCGGAATCGGTAATTAAGAGTTGGACAAAAAAATGGCAAAAAAGCCATTATTGGACATCTCTATTTGTTATACATACATATACATACATATACATATATATATATATATATATATATATATATATATATATATATATATATATATATATATATATATATATATATATATATATATATCATTCTATTTTAGTTACTTTGC
>NC_084732.1:11957752-11979312 GCF_033978785.1 Entelurus aequoreus
TAAACAATTTGCTCAGGCATTTGTTGACAAAGTGGTGACCCTCGCCCTGTCCTTGTTTGTGAATGAGTGAGCATTTCATGGAAGCTGCTTTTATACCCAATCATGGCACCCACCTGTTCCCAATTAGCCTGTTCACCTGTGGGATGTTCCAAATAAGTCTTTGATGAGCATTCCTCAACTTTCTCAGTCTTTTTTGCCACTTGTGCCAGCTTTTTTGAAACATGTTGCAGGCATCAAATTCCAAATGAGCTAATATTTGCAAAAAATAACAAAGTTTGCCAGTTCAGTATCTTGCCTTTGCAGTCTATTCAATTGAATACCTATTAAATTGTTATAAGTACACCTCTGCATAACATTATAATCTTATTAACCGTGAAGAAAACAACAAACTGGTCTTTCCACGTCTCCCACTGTAGTCACAGTGAAGCAATACGCTTTGCTCATATTCTAGTACGGCAAAAAAGCAAGTTTCCCCGAGGTCACCCCCCCCCCCCCCCCACCTGAAATCGCACCAAGTCCCCCAGGGGGGCCCGCTCCAGTATTTGAGAAGGGCCGGTTTAAACAAACGTCTTTTGGCTTCTTCAGCTCTTTCCAGGGTGTGTTCTCATGTGCGACGTCAAGCCTGCTTTAACAGAGAACCTTTGACCGCAGACTGAGCAGGCAAAAGGTTTCTCTCCAGTGTGTGTTCTGGTGTGAGTTCTCAGGTGTGTCTTTTGAGAGAAGTTTTTGCCACAAAATAAGCACTTGAAAGGTTTCTCGCCAGTGTGTGTCCTCGTGTGTTCCGTCAAGGACCCTTTCAGAAGGAAGGCTTTGCCGCACACCGGGCAGGTAAACGGTTTCTCACCGGTGTGTCGTCTCATGTGTCGGGTCAGCGCTGAATGATGGCGGAAATGTGTGTCGCACACCGAACAGGAAAATGGTTTTTCTCCGGTGTGCGTCCTCGTGTGTGCTGTCAAATTTATCTTCTGCAAAAATGTCTTGCCGCAAACGGAGCAAATGAACGGTTTCTCTCCTGTGTGACTTCTTAGGTGTCGTTTCAGGTTACTGCTGTCACTAAAAGTTTTGTCACAGTGAGCGCATGGAAAGCGGGTGTTGTCAGCGTGACACGTCTCGTCAGCTTTAGCCTCCTCATCATCATCAGTGTCAGCAGAGTGAGAGGTCATGTTGTCGCTATCTGAAAGTGGAGCTAAGAGCTTGTCTGCTTGTGATCCTCCACCATCACCTTCTGTTGTCATGTGTTGTGCGGCGCTGCTGCTTGGAGGCTCCGCCTCTCTCTTCTCCTCATCATCTTCACTCTTCACAACGACGCCAATCACTGGGAACTTAATGTTGTCCGCTTCCTCCAGGCCTTCAATCTTCTCTTCGTCCTCCTCCTCTTTGATGCGCTCAATATCTGCAGGGGACACAAGAAGGCAAGCTTTGCTTAATCAAGTCATATTATTGTGCTTCCAAAATGTTTTTATTTGATATGAAAAGGTGTTATGTTCTCACAGGAGACGGAAAGTATCGGTATAGGTTTCAAAATGATCGGTATCAGTTTCAAAAAGTAAAATGTATGACTTTTTAAAGGCCTACTGAAATGAATTTTTTTTATTTAAACGGGGATAGCAGATCTATTCTATGTGTCATACTTGATCATTTAGCGATATTGCCATATTTTTGCTGAAAGGATTTAGTATAGAACAACGACGATAAAGATCGCAACTTTTGGTATCTGATAAAAAAAAGGCTTGCCCCTACCGGAAGTAGCGTGACGTAGTCAGTTGAACATATACGCAAAGTTCCCTATTGTTTACAATGATGGCCGCATGAAGTGAGAGAGATTCGGACCGAGAAAGCGACAATTTCCCCATTAATTTGAGCGAGGATGAAAGATTTGTGGATGAGTAAAGTGCAAGTGAAGGACTAGTGGGGAGTTGAAGCTATTCAGATAGGGAAGATGCTGTGAGAGCCGGGGGTGACCTGATATTCAGCTGGGAATGACTACAACAGTAAATAAACACAAGACATATATATACTATATTAGCCACAACACAACCAGGCTTATATTTAATATGCCACAAATTAATCCTGCATAAAAACACCTGCGTGTTTGTTACGCTAGCTCCTAGCTCCTCTGCTAGCTCCTAGCTCCATAGAACACGCCAATACAATTCAAACACCTGATCAACACACACAATCACTCAGCCCAAAAGACCGTTCACCTAACCCAAGGTTCATAAAGCTTATATATTTTAAAAAAGTTACGTACATACGCAAAAAAAAGTTGCGCACATACGGTCAAGCGATCAAATGTTTAGAAGCCAAAGCTGCATACTCACAGTAGCACGTCTGCGTCTTTGTCATCCAAATCAAAGTAATCCTGGTAAGAGTCTGTGTTGTCCCAGTTCTCTACAGGCGTCTGTGTATCGAAGTCAAAAGTCCTCCTGGTTAGAGTCTCTGTTATCCGAGTTCTTCCATCTTGACTGCATCTTTCGGGAATGTAAACAAAGACGCGCCGGCTGTGTACTGTTGTTGCTGACTACGTTCGAAAAATACGTCCATTTCGCACCGACAACTTTCTTCTTTGCTTGCTCAGCTTCCTTCTCCATAATGCAATGAACATGATTGCAACACATTCACCAACACAGATGTCCAGAATACTGTGGAATTATGAAATGAAAACAGAGCTTTTTCGTATTGGCTTCAATGTGGAAGGCATACCCGTGTTCGCCGGGCTACGTCACGCGCATACGTCATCCTCAGAGGCGTTTCGAACCGGAAGTTTAGCGGCAAATTTAAAATGTCACTATATAAGTTAACCCGGCCGTATTGGCATGTGTTATAATGTTAAGATTTCATCATTGATGTATAAACTATCAGACTGCGTGGTCGCTAGTAGTGGCTTTCAGTAGGCCTTTAAAAGGCCGCTTTGTAAACGGGCGTAGGGAGAAGTACAGAGCGTCAGGCCCAGTCACATAATATCTACGGCTTTTCACACACACAAGTGAATGCAAGGCATACTTGGTCAACAGCCATACAGGTCACACTGAGGGTGGCCGTATAAACAACTTTAACACTGTTACAAATATGCGCCACACTGTGAACCCACACCAAACAAGAATGACAAACACATTTCGGTAGAACATCCGCACCGTAACACAACATAAACACAACAAATACCCAGAACCCCTTGCAGCACTAACTCTTCCGGGACTCTACAATATACACCCCCGCTACCCCCTACCCAGGGAGAGAATGTCCCAAATTACAAGCTGCTGTTTTGAGGCATGTTGAAAAGAATAATGCACTTTGTGATTTTTTTTCCGTAACTTCAGTTGATTTATTTTGGAAAACCTTGTTACATTGTTTAATGCATCCAGCGGGGCATCACAACAAAATTAGGCATACTAATGTGTTCATTCCACCACTGTACATATCGGTATCGCTTGATATCGGAATTGGTAATTAAGAGTTGGACAATATTGAAATATCGGATATCGGCAAAAAAGCCATTATCGGACATCTCTACTCGAAATGCATAATATGTAAAAAGGCTGCGACCGGTGTGACAAATTTGACTTCAAAATAACCCGACACGGTCTTCAGATGAAACTGTTAGCAGGTTTTGAGCAAACAAATTCAAATAAAACATTGCAAAAAAAATGTTGGGGTCTTTTTAAAACCCCTTAAGGGCCAAGCTGTTTGTTTACATGCTTTTTTTAAATTTCTCTTTGCTATTTGGGTTTATTGGACCCTAATTAGAATAAAAACCAAGAATCATCTTTTGATATGATGTACTTAGTCCATAAGTACACAAATATGTACTTCATGTTTAGTGACATGCTGATTCTTATTTTTACACATTATTTTCCAAATTCCATTGTATGTTATACTCTTCTGACACCACCAGATGGCAGTATAAGTGTCCACATAAGCGGCCATAAGACCCCAATTCAGTAGTGTACACAATTTTGGAAATAAGAGCTAAAAGGTGCTGTCCACGCATGTGGCCACTAAACCTTTAGAGGTTAAATTAAGTTAACTTGAATATTATGCAAAGAAGTAATTTACTTTTAAAGTGTGATTAATCAGATGTATTATTGTTTAACAACACTGTAGGTAATTACTACCCAGACAATTACGTTGTGGTTACGCAGATATCCTCCAATTGCTTGAAATGTTTTGTAATTATGTAGGGAAAATACATTTCTGAGAACTGACCTTTGCACAGCACGTTTATACCAAAGCCAACTTTCTTTAGCATTTTTTAAGTTCAAATTGTGTGCAAATTATGCTTATTTTATCACACACTTTTATCACAGGATAATGCAAATATTTGTGTTCCAGGTGCAGTGTTTCCCATAAAGTGCCAAGATACCTGTGGCGGTGGGGGCGTGGCTATGGGCGTGGTCAACATGACATCATCGAGTAATTTGCATAATTTACTACAATGATATGATTTTCTCTAAAAAGGCTCAAAAAATGTATACTTACTAATTAATAATAACAGTTTTGTTTTAAACGTCCATCCATCCATCCATTTTACAATATAATTACAACACTTTATGTACATATTTATATACAGATTTGAACAATAAGTTATTCACTGAAATATATTTATTAATTGTGGTTCTTACAAAAAATATATCTTATAAAATATAAAAGCTAAAATGTCTCTTAAAGCTCTGCCCCTTTAATTAGTGCATACTAAATAATTTTACTTTAGCCTACTACTACAAGCATATTATTTACCAGCAACATAAAGTGAAACAGAGGCAGAGGTGTCCTGCCACAGTCAGTAACAAATAAACAGAAAACAGTAGTGGTCAAATACAAATAAGGCAACAAGAGAAGTATCCTACACTTTTCTTTTGTAAAGTAAATGTGAACAGCCTATATGGGCATCTACATCTACATCTACATCAACTATATGATTTGCCTGAGAAGCTGGACAGGACAAAAAAATAAATAAATAAATAAAAAATGTAAAAAATAAAAAATAAAATAAATAAAAATAAAATAAAAAAACTTTTTTTTAAAAATTTGTGGCGGACGTAATTATTTTGTGGCGGGCCGCCACAAATAAATGAATGTGTGGGAAACACTGAGGTGGGAAAACTATTGCTCTTCCGAGCAGCTTGGCTGCATGTGACGTCGCTTCCGGTTGCTTTTGCCTCGGACTTAAACGCGCGGTGAGAAAACAAGCGCATTTCTAGGATTCAATTTAAAGCAGAGTGAAAATGTTGCATACATGAATGAATATCGCCAATATGTATTTTGGTACAAGTTATGTCAGAGTTCCAAAGATTGTCAATGCCTGTATGAACTTGTTTATAACTTACTTAACGTGGACCCCGAATTAAAGGCCTACTGAAATGATTTTTTTAAATTTAAACGGGAATAGCAGAACCATTCTATGTGTCATACTTGATCATTTCGCGATATTGCCATATTTTTGCTGAAAGGATTTAGTAGAGAAAATCGACGATAAAGTTCCCAACTTTTGCTCGCTGATAAAAAAAGCCTTGCCTGTACCGGAAGTAGCGTGACGTCACAGGAGCTAGTATTCCTCACAATTTTCCTTTGTTTACAATGGAGCGAGAGAGATTCGGAGCGACAAAGCGACGATTACCCCATTAATTTGAGCGAGGATGAAAGATTCGTGGATGAGGAACGTTAGAGTGAAGAACTAGAGGCAGTGCAGGACGTATCTTTTTTCGCTCTGACCGTAACTTAGGTACAAGCTGGCTCATTGGATTCCACACACTCTCCTTTTTCTATTGTGGATCACGGATTTGTATTTTAAACCACCTGGGATACTATATCCTCTTGAAAATGAGAGTTGAGAACGCAAAATGGACATTCAGTGCCTTTTATCTCCACGACAATACATCAGCGAAATGCTTTAGCTACGAGCTAACGTGATAGCATCGTGCTTTAACTGCATATAGAAACAAAACAAATAAAGCCCTGACTGGAAGGATAGATAGAAAATCAACAATACTATTAAACCGTGGACATGTAAATACACGGTTAATGCTTTCCAGGCTGGCGAAGGTAAACAATGCTGTGCTAACGACGCCATTGAAACTAACTTAGCAACTTAGCAACCGGACCGCACAGAGCTATGCTAAAAACATTAGCTCTCCACCTACGCCAGCCAGCCCTCATCTGCTCATCAACACCCGTGCTCACCTGCATTCCAGCGATCGGCAGAAGGACGAAGGACTTCATCAACAATGTCCCCACAAAGAAGGATAAAAACAAGTGAAATATTCTTGATTGCTAAAACAAAGTAGATGCGGGAAATATCGCTCAAAGGAAGACATGAGACTGCTACAAGAAAATACCAAAAATAGAGAAAAAGCCACCAAAATAGGAGCGCAAGACAAGAAGTAAAACACTACACACAGGAAAACAGCAACAAAGTCCAAATAAGTCAGGGTGTGATGTGACAGGTGGTGACAGTACACCTACTTTGAGACAAGAGCTATAGTGATGCATGCTTGGTTATGCTTTAAAGTCATATCCAACAATTGTGACTTTTTACTGTCAACTGAGTTTCAATGTTGAATGATGTCTGCTGGTGGTGTGCCTCCGCTTTTTTTCAACGCAAAAAATGTGCCTTGGCTCCAAAAAGGTTGAAAAACACTGCTCTACAGCAACAGACCCACGTGTGCAATGCTGAATGTAAACAAACAGCAGCCATTTTGAATGTTTGCAGAAGAGTAGTTTTGAAGGTAGTTGCTGTTTTCAGACACTAGATGGCAGTAATGTACACGCTAGTGAACACTACATAGAGACACAGTCAAAGTGTCAGGATGAGTAAGAGAGTAAAGAAGTAAACAAACCTGCTTGTTGATGTTTGTTGAAAAGAGCGTCCAGTAGTTGACGTTGTCGCTCGTTCTCCTCTTTTGTTCTAGAAAGTTCCTCCTCGTATTCTGCTATCGTTCTTTCTAACACTACAAATATTTCTTCCACAGCAGCAGTTAGTCGCTGCTTCACCAACACTCTCAGCATTTCTACTTTGCACATTTTCACACTTTACACGCACACTTAGCGACGTGTCGATCACTTCCGCTTTGTCTCTTTCTTAGCAGCTAGCCAGCTAAGCTAGCCTGAGACGTTTCAAAGTGACGCTGAAACCAGGAAGGATGAAATTGTGTTGTTTCGCTCTTTAAATAAACAAAATCTTACGTTTCACTAAATATAAACTGTAGTGGTTATTATTAATCAAACAAACAATATATATTTGAGATATTTTAGCTAACTAGCTACGGTCGAGCAGCGAATAGAAAAGTTATCCGGTGACGTCGTACAACTTCCGCCTAACCACTTCCTGTATGTGTTCGTATTTCCGTTTGAATATAATGTAAACAAACTAATAACGATCGATTAATATTATTTATGCTGATGTAAACCATTTTTTTATGGACTTGCCTCTGTGTGATGTTAAGTTCCTGTTATAAGCTGTTATACGGTATATGCCTTGAGCTCTTATTTTGAAGGCGCTAAGAGCGGAAGTGGTGGCACGTTGTGGTGGAGCGGAGTTTTTGAAAACAAAGGAAATAAAGTGGTCCTCGTGTAAAACTGGAGCCTCCGTGTTTGTTGTTTTGTACTTTTATACAACATATATAAACTCCGCTCCACCACAACGTGTCACCACTTCCGCTCTTAGCGCCTTCAAAATAAGAGCTCAAGGTATAAACCAAATATATACCTTAATATAAACCCAAATAAGTATAATACTTTATATTTGAACTCATGCTCTACAGCAGGGGTGCCCACACTTTTTCTGCAGGCGAGCTACTTTTCAATTGATCAAGTCGTGGGGATCTACCTCATTCATATATATAACTTATATGTACCTATTTATGAAATATATGTTTTTGTTAACAAGTTAGAGGTGTTTAATGATAATACAAGCATGTTTAACACATGTAGTTAATATTGTTAATACATTAAATGTGTTTAAAGGCCTACTGAAAGCCACTACTACCGACCACGCAGTCTGATAGTTTATATATCAATGATGAAATCTTAACATTATAACACATGCCAATACGGCCGGGTTAACTTATAAAGTGACATTTTAAATTTGCCGCTAAACTTCCGGTTCGAAACGCCTCTGAGGATGACGTATGCGCGTGACGTAGCCCGGGGAACACGGGTATGCCTTCCACATTGAAGCCGATACGAAAAAGCTCTGTTTTCATTTCATAATTCCACAGTATTCTGGACATCTGTGTTGGTGAATCTGTTTCAATCATGTTCATTGCATTATGGAGAAGGAAGCCGAGCAAGCAAAGAAGAAAGTTGTCGGTGCGAAATGGACGTATTTTTCGAACGTAGTCAGCCACAACAGTACACAGCCGGCGCTTCTTTGTTTACATTCCCGAAAGATGCAGTCAAGATGGAAGAACTCGGATAACAGAGACTCTAACCAGGAGGACTTTTGACTTCGATACACAGACGCCTGTAGAGAACTGGGACAACACAGACTCTTACCAGGATTACTTTGATTTGGATGACAAAGACGCAGACGTGCTACTGTGAGTATGCAGCTTTGGCTTTTTTTTTGCGTATGTACGTAACTTTTTTAAAATATATAAGCTTTATGAACCTTGGGTTAGGTGAACGGTCTTTTGGGCTGAGTGATTGTGTGTGTTGATCAGGTGTTTGAATTGTATTGGCGTGTTCTATGGAGCTAGGAGCTAGCAGAGGAGCTAGGAGCTAGCATAACAAACACGCAGGTGTTATTATGCAGGATTAATTTGTGGCATATTAAATATAAGCCTGGTTGTGTTGTGGCTAATAGAGTATATATATGTCTTGTGTTTATTTACTGTTGTAGTCATTCCCAGCTGAATATCAGGTACCGTGAGTATGCAGCCTTGGCTGCTAAACATTCGATAACTTGACCGTATGTGCGCGTCACGTACGTAACTTTTTAAAAATATATAAGCTTTATGAACCTTGGGTTAGGTAAACGGTCTTTTGGGCTGAGTGATTGTGTGTGTTGATCAGGTGTTTGAATTGTATTGGCGTGTTCTATGGAGCTAGGAGCTAGCAGAGGAGCTAGGAGCTAGCATAACAAACACGCAGGTGTTTTTATGCAGGATTAATTTGTGGCATATTAAATATAAGCCTGGTTGTGTTGTGGCTAATAGAGTATATATATGTCTTGTGTTTATTTACTGTTGTAGTCATTCCCAGCTGAATATCAGGTCACCCCCGCCTCTCACAGCATCTTCCCTATCTGAATAGCTTCAACTCCCCACTAGTCCTTCACTTGCACTTTACCCATCCACAAATCTTTCATCCTCGCTCAAATTAATGGGTAAATTGTCGCTTTCTCGGTCCGAATCTCTCTCACTTCATGCGGCCATCATTGTAAACAATAGGGAACTTTGCGTATATGTTCAACTGACTACGTCACGCTACTTCCGGTAGGGGCAAGCCTTTTTTTTATCAGATACCAAAAGTTGCAATCTTTATCGTCGTTGTTCTATACTAAATCCTTTCAGCAAAAATATGGCAATATCGCGAAATGATCAAGTATGACACATAGAATAGATCTGCTATCCCCGTTTAAATAAAAAAAATTCATTTCAGTAGGCCTTTAAAGATAATGCAAGCATGTTTAACACATATAGTTAATATTGTTAACAAGTTAAACATGTGAATAACATAAATACAGTCTATTGTACAGCATTATTCACATGTGAATAATATAAATACAGTCTATTATACAGCATTATTCACATGTGAATAACATAAATACAGTCTATTATACAGCATTATTCACATGTGAATAATATAAATACAGTCTATTATACAGAATTATTCACATGTGAATAATATAAATACAGTCTATTATACAGCATTATTCACATGTGAATAACATAAATACAGTCTACTATACAGCATTATTCACATGTGAATAATATAAATACAGTCTATTATACAGCATTATTCACATGTGAATAATATAAATACAGTCTATTATACAGCATTATTTACATGAGAATAACATAAATACAGTCTATTATACAACATTATTCACATGTGAATAATATAAATACAGTCTATTATACAGCATTATTTACATGAGAATAACATAAATACAGTCTATTATACAACATTATTCACATGTGAATAATATAAATACAGTCTATTATACAGCATTATTTACATGTGAATAACATAAATACAGTCTATTATACAACATTATTCACATGTGAATAATACAAATACAGTCTATTATACAGCATTATTCACATGTGAATAACATAAATACAGTCTATTATACAGCATTATTCACATGTGAATAATATAAATACATTATACATTTACAGTACATGTACAGTCAAAAGGAACATATGCATTATACATTTTAGTTACTTTTTTGTTTGAGGACAAACATGACACAAACCTTCTTAATTGTTAGAACTACCACTGTTTAATATGTTTGTGTGTATGCTTCACTGATGACACTATTTGGTGAACATCGTGTTGTCCCACTAATTTTGGCGGTTCTTGAACTCACCATAGTGAGTGTGGACTGTGATGCTTTGATTGATTGATTGAAACTTTTATTAGTAGATTGCACAGTACAGTACATATTCCGTACAATTGACCACTAAATGGTAACACCCCAATACGTTTTTCAACTTGTTTAAGTCGGGGTCCATGTAAATCAATTCATGGTAACATTTTGTTTACATGTAAAAACTTCCACTCCTTCTTTGTCTCATTTTGTCCACCAAACATTTTATACTGTGCGTGAATGCACAAAGGTGAGCATATTTGGTCAGTGCATGACTGCACGCTAATCAACGCTAACATGCTATTTAGGCTAGCTGTATGCCTCATTTGATATCCTTTACTTGTATCCTCTTTGTATGTAATTTAGTGTTGCATGTCTCATGACACATTATCTGTATGTAATATTGGCTGCATTTCAGATAGTTGTCTGTGTGCCATGTTGTTCCAGACCACAGCAAACATTACCTAGCTTGCCAAAGATTGTAATACATATATTAAAAGAAGACAGCCTTAACTTGGACACACACATCTATACCTTTGGCCATTAAAAGCCAGTCATTTCCAGGAGTTATCTCACCTTCTGAGTAGCCTCTGATTTACTAATGTTGTAAAAATGTGTAGAATAAATATTACATTTCAACATTTCCGTCAATGAAGATTTGCGACACATAGTCATGTTGATAGTAGTCTGTTATAGCTAATATAGACACTTACATCATGTGTTGCCTTCATCATAAGACTTATATAAGACTTTTCATTTTTTGTAGCTCCAGACCGATTCGTTTTATGTATTTTTGGTCCAATATGCCTCTTTCAACGTTTTGGGTTGCCGACCCCTGCGGCAAACCATCAGGCCAGGACTTTTATTAAGAGTTGACAATGTTATCCAGTTATGGGACTATCACATGTTGAATTATGAGAAGACATTTTGGCTACGAAGGGATGGAAGAATGAGTCACATTCTTCATTATTAAAAAAAAAAAAGACGAGCATAGCTTTCTATAGCAATTTGAAATATATGTTTTAATTACTTTAATCATAATTTGTAATTAACTTAAAAACTATAGTAAGTTAGACCAAAAATACTTTGAGACTGGTTTAGGGAAGTTTTGACAAGCTGGGGGGATGACATATACCATATTTCCTTGAATAGCCGCAGGGGCGCTAATTAATTTAAAACCTCCTGTCACTCCGGCACTTACCAGAAGCCTGCGGGATGGCCAAGCATGCGCTAATTATTTTAAAACCTCTTCTCACTCCGGCGCTTACCTTAACATGAAAAGCACATTTAATAAAAAAAACGTTATTATTGTCTTACCTTTAGGTATAAATGAGTCCATGCCAGCTCCTTTTGAAGAAAAGCATCGATATAGAAGTCTTCCTTATCTTTCTTCAGTTTTAAAAGTCTCTTTGTCTCGATGGAGATCTTCCTTTTAAGTATTACCTCCTGCTTCGATTGAAAGTCCAGTTTAGAAAACTGCTTTATTTTAGATATGTAATCCTCCATGGTAAAAGTCCAAGCAAACAATGGCTGCGCACTCTTGCTGCCGGTTGTCTTCTTCTGCTGCACGGTTCTTCTGCAGTACCAGCAGTTGCAAGAACGATCACTAGCGCCCTCTACCACCAGGAGGCGGGAGTCATTTAATGACTCATATTTGACCCGGCGGAAGTGCCAAGCATGCACTAATTATTTTGCGAAACGAGTTTGACCCGGCTGTAATTCGAGGCATGCGAATACCAATTCAAGGAAATACGGTAGTCAGAAAACCTATTTTAGAATAACTTAGAAACCGTCACGGCATAAACGTAGAACAAATGTTTGCGACATGTTTGGGGAGATTTGGACTTCACACAGGTTATCGAAGTCTATTTGTTTAAAATAACAGAGGCTAGTTTTGTTGCAGTACATAAAATATATTTTGTAAGAAAAATTAGTTGCATTCAAACGAACCACGGTGATTTTGCTGTTTTACTAACGTTGAGTGCATTTGAAGCTTTTCCCGCCACTGCCTGGTTAACATCTTATTGTAGTTTAAACTTGTGCAGTACATAACATAACCGCTCTATAAGGATATATTTAAGGGAATAAGTAAACACACGTGTTCAAATATATACAGTATCCATCCATTTTAATAGACTGTATGACATTGCTTTATATCACAAAACATGGCTAAACAAGCAAACACAGGAATAACTCAAAGTACATGTTTAAAAAATGTGATACTAGTTCATGTACTTCTTTATATGACAGCACTGTGTTTATTTATCCATAATTGGCCAGTGATTATTTACAGGTAATCTGCTGATTAAAAAAAAAAAAGAAAACAGTACAAATAAACAGATTTTGTTTCTTGCTGATGAAGGCACAAATAGCATGAAACATGTCAGAGAGAAGTTAGATCGATAACACTGGTTAATACATCACAATATATCATATAAAACAACATTTATATAACTTCCTGGCTTCAATTTGCCACCTTATGTCTGTCCGGTGTGTGTTCTCACGTGTGACCTCAAATTTGCTTTCACAGAGAAACTTTTGAGCTCAGACTGAGCAGGAAAACGGTTTCTCCCCACTGTGCGTTCTCGTGTGTTCTATCAAAGACTCCATCGAAAGAAAAGCTTGGCCACACATTGAGCAGATAAAAGGTCTCTCGTCAGTGTGTTTCCTCATGTGTCGAGTCAGCGCTGAATGGTGAGAAAAATGTGAGTCGCACACTGAACACGAAAACGGTTTTTCTCCAGTGTGTGTTCTGACGTGTTCCGCCAACGCCGCCTTCGCAAAGAAACCTTTACCGCAAACTGAGCAGGTGAAAGGTTTCTCAGCGGTGTGCGTTCGTACATGAGTTTGCAAACGTGACCTTTGAGAGAAATGTTTGTCACAATTAGGACATTTATAAGGTTTTTCACCAGTGTGTGTCCTTGCATGTTCTGTCAGAGACCTCTTCAAGTGGAATTCTTTACCACACACTTGGCACGTGAACGGCATCTCTCCAGTGTGTGTTCTTGTGTGTTCTGTCAAAGAGCTCTTTGAAAGGAAAGTTTTACCACAAACTGAGCAGGCATAAGGTTTCTCCCCACTGTGCATTCTCGTGTGTTCTGTCAAAGACTCCATCGAAAGAAAAGCTTGACCACACACTGAGCAGATAAAAGGTCTCTCGTCGGTGTGTTTCCTCATGTGTCGAGTCAGTCCGGAGTGGTGACGAAAATGTGAGTCGCACACTGAACACGAATACGGTTTTTCTCCAGTGTGTGTTCTTGTGTGTTCTGCCAAAGCCCCCTTCACAAAGAAACCTTTCCCACACACTGAGCAGGTGAAAGGTCTCTCTCCAGTGTGTTTTTGCGTGTGTATTTGCAGATGTGACCTTTGAGAGAAGTTTTTATCACAAATTGAGCATTGGTAGGGCTTCTCACCAGTGTGGGTCCTTGTATGTTCTTTCCAAGACCTCTTTAAATGGAATTCTTTACCACACACAAGGCACGTAAAGGGTTTCTCTCCAGTGTGTGTTCTTGTGTGTTCTGTCAGTGACCTCTTCGAAAGGAAGGTTTTACCACAAACTGAGCAGGTAAAAGGTTTCTCACCAGCATGTTTACTCATGTGTCGAAACAGCGCTGAGTGGTGACTATAATGTGTGTCGCAGACTGAACAGGAGTGTGGTTTCTGTCCAGTGTGACTTCTCATGTGCTTTTTCAGAGTATGACTGTGATTAAAAGTGTTGTCGCACTGAGAGCATTTGAAGTTTTCAGAGTTATCAGCTTTAGAGTCTTCATCATCAGTGTGAGAAGATGTGTGGTCACTATCTAATAGTGGAGCTAAGATCTTGTCTGCTTGTGATCCTCCACAGTGGTCTCCATCACCTTCTGTTGTCATGTGTTGACTTGAGCTGCTGCTTGGAGGCTCCGCCTCTCTCTGCTCCTCACTTTCACCTTTGACCTCATCTTCTTCACTCTTCACAGGGACACCAGTCACTGGGAACTCATCCAGTCCTTCAAGACGCTCTCCCTCCTGACTGACAGTGTGTTCCTCCTCTTCCTCCTTAATGTGGGGGGACTGTGGCTCCTCCTGTTCCACGCTGGAGTTGCATTCCTGCTGCTCAGGGAGAAGATGTTCTTCGTTGACGTCTGCAGGGCATAAGAAGAGGAACACACTGTTAGAATAATTGTTTCTAAGTTATCACAAAAAACTTTGTGTTACATTGAGTGCCCGGCAAGAAGACAAAAGCTGTCTTTGAAACCTACCAAGAGTAAGGCTTGTAAAACTCCACTGTGTAGGGGGGAAGCAAGATGAAGGTGTTCCTGCATCTTTCATGTATTAGAATCAAACAGAAAAATATTGTCTTTCCCAAGGACTGAGGAAGCGAGGAGAAGGCAGGACCGGAGTCCCATCCAGGCGACCCCTTTTTGAACTGTTTTACAAACGTCTTTTTGAACTGTTTTACGAACCTCTTTTTGAACTCGTTTACGACCTTTTCTGTGAAGTGTTTACAACCTTTTCTTTTGAACTGTTCTGTAACCAAAGGCAACGCTGTTTACGACCCACTTCCCTTCTGGAAGCAGCTGTGGTCATGTGGTTAGAGAAAGTCTAATAAAGGAGGAGTTGTACAATCTTTCGACCAGAGCGTGCTGGAGATTGTACAAGAGTACAGTGTCCCGGCGTCTCTCTTCAATTGAGTCATCAGTGTTTGAACCTGACACACACGCTTGAGGAATAGGGAGAGATGGGTACCTTTCACATCTGAACCGATACCGTGCCAATATCCTGTACTTTATTCCTGTGGTAACAAATGTTACATTTGTTTAAAGGCCTACTGAAATGAATTTTTTAAATTTAAACGGGAATAGCAGATCCATTCTATGTGTCATACTTGATCATTTCGCGATATTGCCATATTTTTGCTGAAAGGATTTAGTAGAGAAAATCGAGGATAAAGTTTGCAACTTTTGCTCGCTGATAAAAAAAGCCTTGCCTGTAGCGGAAGTAGCGTGACGTCACAGGAGCTAGTATTCCTCACAATTCCCCGTTGTTTACAATGGAGCGAGAGAGATTCGGACCGAGAAAGCGACGATTACCCCATTAATTTGAGCGAGGATGAAAGATTCGTAGATGAGGAACGTTACAGTGAAGGACTTGAGAGGCAGTGATGGACGTATCTTTTTTCGCTCTGACCGTATCTTAGGTACAAGCTGGCTCATTGGATTCCACACTCTCTCCTTTTTCTATTGTGGATCACAGATTTGTATTTCAAACGACCTGGGATACTATATCCTCTTGAAAATGAGAGTCGAAAACACGAAATGGACATTCACAGTGACTGAACATGTAAATACACGATTAGTAATATTCAGCTTGGCGAAGCTAAAAAAATAGAAGCTAACCTAGCTACGTAGCCAACGTGATAGCATCAGTCTCAAATGCAGATAGAAACTAAAGTAAAAAAAACCCTGACTGGATGGATAGACAGAAGATCAACAATACTATTAAACCATGAACATGTAAATACATGATTAATAATATTCAGCTTTGTGAAGCTAAAAAAAATAGAAGCTAACCTAGCTACGTAGCCAACGTGATAGCATCAGTCTCAAATGCAGATCGAAACTAAATTAAAAAAAAACCCTGACTGGATGGATAGACAGAAGATCAAAAATACTATTAAACCATGAACATGTAAATACACGATTAATAATATTCAGCTTTGCGAAGCTAAAAAAATAGAAGCTAACCTAGCGACGTGGCCAACGTGATAGCATCAGTCTCAAATGCAGATAGAAACTAAATAAAAAAAAACCCTGACTGGATGGATAGACAGAAGATCAAAAATACTATTAAACCATGAACATGTAAATACACGATTAATAATATTCAGCTTGGCGAAGCTAAAAAAACAGAAGCTAACTTAGATGCGGCGGCTGTACTCACTGTAGTGCGTCTGCTATCCTGCTCAAAACACAACACAACCTCCTGGTGTTGGTGTTGCTGTAGTCCGCCGCTCCACCGATCCCACCTACAACTTTCTTATTTGCAGTCTCCATTGTCCATTAAACAAATTGCAAAAGATTCACCAACACAGATGTCCAGAATACTGTGGAATTTTGTCGAAGAAAACAGAGGTATTTGAATTGGGTCCAAACACTTCCCTTGACCTCGTGACGTCACGCGCATACGTCATCATACCGCGACGTTTTCAAGCGGAAGTTTCCTGGGAAGTTTAAAATGTCACTTTATAAGTTAACCCGGCCGTATTGGCATGTGTTGCAATGTTAAGATGTCATCATTGATATATAAACTATCAGACTGTGTGGTCGCTAGTAGTGGCTTTCAGTAGGCCTTTAATAATACCATCTAATTTTTTGAAATCTAATATTTAACAGTGAACTGATAATAACTGCACTGTCCAGTTAGCAGCTAAACAAAAGCAAAGCACACAATAGCAAGCAAGCTAGACATACGTAATAATCTGCTTATTACAAACACATGTAGGCACAATGTGCAGGTGAAGGTCTCTCCTCCTCCTGCATGTCTCGGAGCTCTCCACCAGCCTTAAGTACTCTCCGAACTTTGGGACATGTTGGGAAATGAGCTCGAGTAGAAGTAAGTTGTCGGAAGGATTGGCGCTACCAAAGTTTAGGTTTCACTACTGGGTCACCAACGTTAGAATTCTTAAAGGGGAAGTGCACTTTTTTTTGGAAATGTTGCCTATCGTTCACAATCATTATGAAAGACATGACCACGATTGTATGCTGTAGACTGTTTGCTGTGAGCTATTTGCAGTTTGCTGTCTCCTGGCTCCTTGTTTCTTGGTTTCCTGTTAGCTGTATCCTGTTAGCTGTTTCCAGTTTGCCCGTTTCCTGGTTTCTTTTGGACATTAAATAATGTTTTCCTGCACCAAGTGTCAGAATGATTGCATGTAAGTTATCACACAACTTTCTGTTCCCATGAGTTCCCGGCGAGGAGACAAAAGCTGTCTTTGAGCTTACCAAGCAAAAGGCTTGTAAAACTCCACTGTGTACGATGGGAAGCGACACGACGGTGTCGGTTTCTTTGATCTATTGTGATCCACAGGAAGATCTCGCCTTGACCCGAGATCTACAAAGCGGAGAGGAAGCAGGACCTGACGCAAGCTCCAGGCATCTTTTCTTTGAACTGTTTTGTGACCGAGGGCAACAGCTGTTTACGACCCCCCTCCTTTTAGAAACAGCGGATGCTATGTATTCAGGGAAAGTCCAAATAAAAGAGGAGGCGTAGAACTCTCTTGTCAGAGTGTGGTGGAAGACTGTTCAAGAGTACAGCCCAGACGTTTCTCCTCATGAGCCAAATTGAATCCTGTCTCTGTTTAATTCCTTGCTTCTTGTCTGTTTAATAGATGTCATCGGGGTTTGAACCTGACATCTCTGCATCTTGGGGTTCGTCACCAACTCTATCTGACAATATTGTTATTATAAGCTCTAACGCAGACGGACTATTTATAAACCTGAGTGCCTACGTTGACATTATCGAGTGCTGAGCGGCTTCCTCCACAAACTCCTTCACTGTTGCCTTTTGACATCTTAATCTTAACAATCGACATCCGTTTTATGTGTCTTATATTTAAAAAACAATAGGTAGTCATTTGCAGTGTCTCCATTTTGGACTGGACTCTCACTATTATGTTAGATCCACTATGGACTGGACTCTCACTATTATGTTAGATCCACTATGGACTGGACTCTCACACTATTATGTTAGATCCACTATGGACAGGCCTCCACACTATTATGTTAGATCCACTATGGACTGGACTCTCACACTATTATGTTAGATCCACTATGGACTGGACTCTCACTATTATGTTAGATCCACTATGGACTGGACTCTCACACTATTATGTTAGATCCACTATGGACTGGACTGTCACTATTATGTTAGATCCACTATGGACTGGACTCTCACACTATTATGTTAGATCCACTATGGCCTGGACTCTCACTATTATGTTAGATCCACTATGGACTGGACTCTCACACTATTATGTTAGATCCACTATGGACTGGACTCTCACTATTATGTTAGATCCACTATGGATGCACCGGTCGCATATAAGTAAACAGTGATTGATTGATTGATTGATTGATTGATAGCTTGACCACCACGCATATTTAATGGGCGGGACATGAGCCGGACGTGACGTCATTAAAATCCAAGCAACAGGCCCACATTTGCAATGCTGAACGTAAACAAACAGCAGCCATTTTGAATGTTTGCAGAGTAGTTTTGAAGGTAGTTACTGTTTTCCGACACTAGATGGCAGTAATGTACACGCCATTGAACACTACATAGAGACACAGTCAAAGTGTCAGGATGAGTAAGAAAGTAAAGAAGTAAACAAACCTGTTTGTTGATGTTTGTTGAAAAGAGCGTCCAGTAGTTGACGTTGTCGCTCGTTCTCCTCTTTTGTTCTAGAAAGTTCCTCCTCGTATTCTGCTATCGTTCTTTCTAACACTACAAATATTTCTTCCACAGCAGCAGTTAGTCGCTGCTTCACCAACACTCTCAGCATTTCTACTTGACACATTTTCACACGCACACAACACTTTAGCGACGTGTCGATCACTTCCGCCTTGTCTCTTTCTTAGCAGCTAGCCAGCTAAGCTAGCCCGAGACGTTTCAACGTGACGCTGAGACCAGGAAGGATGAAATTGTGTTGTTTCGCTCTTTAAATACATAAAAATCTCAAATTGCACTAACAAATAACTGTAATGGTAAATAATGATAAAACAAACAATGTATATTTGAGATATTTTAGCTAACTAGCTATGGTCGAGCAGGGAATAGCAAAGTTCTGCGGTGACGTCACACAACTTCCGCCTAACCACTTCCTGTATGTGTTCGTATTTCCGTTTACATTAATGTAAACAAACTAATAATGATCGATTTGGATTATTTGTTTATTAATAATTCAGTGACAATAACTATATTTATATTTATATATTATATTTACAGAGAAGAAAACAAACCCAGCAACAATGTCGTCGTTTTGCTAACGCTTTCCAACCCTTGCCTGGCGACCCTGTTTAGAATCGTGCGTCTAAGATGGCGACTGGCGCATGCGCAAGATGTGTTGCTAACCGAAAGAGTTTTATTAACTAAACAAACATGGTATTTTTAAAAAGTCAATGCAAAGGCAAAACATTGCAGAAGAAGAATGGGAACAGTAAAAAATATATAATAAGCAAGAATTACAGTCTATATGTAAACAAACAAGAGACAGAATGAAAACAGATTTACCAAAAGCCTTTTTTAGAGAAGAGAATGACAAAATGAGTAAATGATTTGGCCATTTTTGTTTTCTATCATTATGAGGGATTTTAGATACGAATTAAAATATTGTGTGTGTGTATATAGCAGTGTTTTTCAACCTTCTTTTGAGCCAAGGCACATTTTTTGCGTTGAAAAAATGCGGAGGCACACCACCAGCAGACATCATTCAAAAACTAAACTCAGCTGACAGTAAAAAGTCGCAATTGTTGGATATGACTTTAAAGCATAACCAAGCATGCATCACTATAGCTCTTGTCTCAAAGTAGGTGTACTGTCACCACCTGCCACATCACACCCTGACTTATTTGGACTTTGTTGCTGTTTTCCTGTGTGTAGTGTTTTACTTCTTGTCTTGCGCTCCTATTTTGGTGGCTTTTTCTCTATTTTTGGTATTTTCCTGTAGCAGTTTCATGTCTTCCTTTGAGCGATATTTCCCACATCTACTTTGTTTTAGCAATCAAGAATATTTCACTTGTTTTTATCATCAACAATCACATTGTTGATTGTCTTGTCATGTTCGGATGTACTTTGTGGACGCAGTCTTTGCTCCACAGTAAGTCTTTGCTGTCGTCCAGCATTCTGTTTTTGTTGACTTTGTAGCCCGTTCAGTTTTAGTTTCGTTCTGCATAGCCTTCCCTAAGCTTCAATGCCTTTTCTTAGGGGCACTCACCTTTTGTTTATTTTTGGTTAAAGCATTAGACACCTTTTTACCTGCACACTGCCTCCCGCTGTTTCCCACATCTACAAAGCAATGAGCTACCTGCTGCCACCTACTGATATGGAAGAGTATTACACGGTTACTCTGCCGAGCTCTAGACAGCACCGACACTCAACAACAACACATCATTTGCAGACTATAATTACTGGTTTACATTTTTTTTTTTTTAACCCAAATAGGTGAAATTACATAAACTCTCATGGCACACCAGACTGTATCTCACGGCACACTAGTGTGCCGCAGCACAGTGGTTGAAAAACACTGGTATATAGAACTTTGCAAGGCATAAAATGCTGTTACACAAGCTTTCTTATTTTTGTTTTTTGTAAAGCGTACCAATTAAAATATGCGACAACAATCACTTTGTTTACAACTCTTTCATTGTCATGGATACAATTTATCCAAATATTGATGCTTTGTTAAGGCAGCCGTGCGTGTAAATGAATGCAAGGAAAAGTTAGCGACACCCGAGACCCAAAACTAGGGGTACCAGCCCTCATAAAACATGGACACATTCTTCTTCTACAGCACTGCGACCCAGGTGTGGAATATTTACCCTGGTCCCTGAAAATGGACCTTTCAGGTGGCCAAAAATTGGATATTTTTTCATGCATAATTATCCAGTGATTCTTTACAGGTAATCTGTTGTTTGCTTTAAAAACAGTACAAATTAACATGTTTTGTTTATTGCTAATGAAGGCAGCAATAGCATGAAAGATGTCAGGAAGAAGTTAGATTGATTACACTGGTTATTACATCACAACATATCATATAAAACCATATTTACATTCGTTTGTGGCTTCAATCTGCCACCTCATGTCTGTCCGGTGTGAGTTCTCATGTGTGACCTCAAATTTGCTTTCACAGAAAAACTTTGATCGCACACTGAGCAGGCGAAAGGTTTCTCACCCCTGTGCGTTCTCGTGTGTTCTGTCCAAGACGCCATCGAAAGAAAAGCTTGACCACACACTGAGCAGATAAAAGGTCTCTTGTCAGTGTGTGTCCTCATGTGTC
>NC_084732.1:11979332-12069332 GCF_033978785.1 Entelurus aequoreus
TCTGTTGTCATGTGTTGACTTGAGCTGCTGCTTGGAGGCTCCGCCTCTCTCTGCTCCTCACTTTCACCTTTGACCTCATCGCCTTCACTCTTCACGATGACCCCCATCACTGGGAACTCGTCCGGTCCTTCAAGACGCTCTCCCACCTGACTGATACTGTGTTCCTCCTCTTCCTCTTTAACGTGGGGGGACTGTGGCTCCTCCTGTTCCACGCTGGAGTTGCATTCCTGCTGCTCAGGGAGAAGATGCTCTTGGCCGACGTCTGCAGGACACAAGAAGAGGAACACACGCTTGAGGAATAGGGAGAGATGGGTGTCAGAAAAATGGTATGTAAATGATCAAAAAAACTCTCCGTTCTCTGAGTTCCAGTGAACAGATGAGAGCTGTCTTTGTTGCACCAAGCAAAGGCTTGGACAATTCCTTTGTGTACGATGAGAGGAGACGGGAGGGGGGTTATCTATTGTCATCGAAAACCTGCCCAGGCTGAAGCCAGGACCAGCCCAAGCCCGAGGCATCTTTGTCCTTTGTGTTAATGTGAGCGAAAACAATGACTGTTTACATACTCCCCCTTCCTTTGGAAGCAGATGTTGTTGTGTAAACAGGGAGTGTCCAAATAAAGGAGGAGACGTAAACCTTTTTGGCCAGAGCGTGCTAAGACACTATAAGAGGTTACAGGTCGACGGCGTCTCTCCTCAAATGAGTCCTAATCTAATTCTGTCTCTGTTTGATTCTTTGCTTCTTGTCTTGTTTAATAGATGTCATCAGTGTTTGAACCTCACAATGGGTACCTTTCACATCTGAACCGATACCGTACCAATACCCTGTACTTTCTTCCTGTGCTCCTGTGGTAACAAATGTTACATTTGTTTAATAATACCATCTCATTTTTAAAATCTAATATTTAACAGTGAACTGATAATGATAACCGCACTGTCCAGTTAGCAGCTAAACAACAGCTAAGCACACAATAGCACACAAGCGAGACATACGTAATAATCTGCTTTTTACAAGCACATGTAGGCACAATGTGCAGGTGAAGGTCTCTCTCTACGCAGATGGCCTCCTCCTGTATGTCTCGGACATCTCCATCAGCCTTAAGTACTCTCCAAACTTTTGGACAAGTGTCTGGTTACAAATTGAACTTGGGTAAAAGTAAAATATTTGCTATAAATTCTGCTGCCAAGAAATATCATATCCACACATTTTTTTTAATGCATTCTAACTCATAATTAAACGTCCGTAAAAGTCAGCTTACAGTGGGAGGTCCTCTATTCCGCCCATAAAACCCAATAAAGAACCATCCAAAAACCGCCAACAATACTCCATTTACATGTCGTGACTTGACTATTAACCAAATTTTAGTGATTTTGTTATTACAAGCCCTAACGCAGACGGACAATTTATAACTTGTGTGCTTAAGTTGACATTATCGAGTGCTGAGCTGCTTCCTTGCTCGTGAAAGTTTATTGTAGATCATAAATCATGCCTCTCACCTGAATAGTAGAAGGATGAAGACGTATTCCGACAAGTTGGTACACTTTGACAGCCAATTTAGACCTGGCAGTGGCGAGAACGAACACGAAAAGACGTTTGGTTCCACCCCCCTTTTCTTTGCGAGGATTATGAGTCTTTCTTCATTTAAATTGTAATTTTTCTGAGGGAACTCTCCTGAAGGAATCAATAAAGTACTCTCTATCTATCTATCTATCTATCTATCTATCTATCTATCTATCTGTCTATCTGTCTGTCTATCTATCTATCTATCTATCTATCTATCTATCTATCTATCTATCTATCTATCTATCTATCTATCTATCTATCTATCTATCTATCTATCTATCTATCTATCTATCCATCTATCTATCTATCTATCTAAATAGGAATATAACACGATTCTCCCAGTCGGCATCATAATGACAGCAGACCTTGTACAGTAAGTGATGTTTTATTATGTTTGTTGGCTCTCATGAACACTGCAGGGAGTAATAATCAGAGATGTTGTGATGCGTTTGTGAAATTAATGTGCTGCATATGCTTAAAATGATCAAAATATCTATATATTACATGTTATTATGAATGTTACTAGATACTACATATATACTTACATCATGTATATATTACATGTTATTGTGAATGTTACTACATGACATATATACTTACATCATGTATATATTACATGTTATTATGAATGTTACAACATGACATATATACTTACATCATGTATATATTACATGTTATTATGAATGTATTACATGACATATATACTTACATCATGTATATATTACATGTTATTATGAATGTTACTACATGACATATATACTTACATCATGTATATATTACATGTTATTATGAATGTTACTACATGACATATATACTTACATCATGTATATATTACATGTTATTATGAATGTTATTACATGACATATATACTTACATCATGTATATATTACATGTTATTATGAATGTTACAACATGACATATATACTTACATCATGTATATATTACATGTTATTATGAATGTTACTACATGACATATATACTTACATCATGTATATATTACATGTTATTATGAATGTTATTACATGACATATATACTTACATCATGTATATATTACATGTTATTATGAATGTTACAACATGACATATATACTTACATCATGTATATATTACATGTTATTATGAATGTTACTACATGACATATATACTTACATCATGTATATATGACATGTTATTATGAATGTTACTACATGACATATATACTTACATCATGTATATATTACATGTTATTATGAATGTTACTACATGACATATATACTTACATCATGTATATATTACATGTTATTATGAATGTTACTACATGACATATATACTTACATCATGTATATATGACATGTTATTATGAATGTTACTACATGACATATATACTTACATCATGTATATATTACATGTTATTATGAATGTTACTACATGACATATATACTTACATCATGTATATATTACACGTATTATGAATGTTACTACATGACATATACTTACATCATGTATATATTACATGTTATTATGAATGTTACTACATGACATATATACTTACATCATGTATATATTACATGTTATTATGAATGTTACTACATGACATATATACTTACATCATGTATATTTTACATGTTATTATGAATGTTACTACATGACATATATACTTACATCATGTATGTATTATATGTTATTATGAATGTTACTACATGACATATATACTTACATCATGTATGTATGACATGTTATTATGAATGTTACTACATGACATATATACTTACATCATGTATATATTACATGTTATTATGAATGTTACTATATGACATATATACTTACATCATGTATATATTACATGTTATTATGAATGTTACTACATGACATATATACTTACATCATGTATATATTACATGTTATTATGAATGTTACTACATGACATATATACTTACATCATGTATATGTTACATGTTATTATGAATGTTACTACATGACATATATACTTACATCATGTATATATTACATGTTATTATGAATGTTACTACATGACATATATACTTACATCATGTATATATTACATGTTATTATGAATGTTACTACATGACATGTATACTTACATCATGTATATATTACATGTTATTATGAATGTTACTACATGACATATATACTTACATCATGTATATATTACATGTTATTATGAATGTTAATACATGACATATATACTTACATCATGTATATATTACATGTTCTTATGAATGTTACTACATGACATATATACTTACATCATGTATATATTACATGTTATTATGAATGTTACTACATGACATATATACTTACATCATGTATATATTACATGTTATCATGAATGTTACTACATGACATATATACTTACATCATGTATATATTACATGTTATTATGAATGTTACTACATGACATATATACTTACATCATGTATATTACTACATGACATATATACTTACATCATGTACATATTACATATTATTATGAATGTTACTACATGACATATATACTTAAATCATGTATATATTACATGTTGTTATGAATGTTACTACATGACATATATACTTACATCATGTATATATTACACGTATTATGAATGTTACTACATGACATATATACTTACATCATGTATATATTACATGTTATTATGAATGTTACTACATGACATATATACTTACATCATGTATATATTACACGAATTATGAATGTTACTACATGACATATATACTTACATCATGTATATATTACACGTATTATGAATGTTACTACATGACATATATACTTACATCATGTATATATTACATGTTATTATGAATGTTACTATATGACATATATACTTACATCATATATATATTACATGTTATTATGAATGTTACTACATGACATATATACTTACATCATGTATATATTACATGTTATTATGAATGTTACTACATGACATATATACTTACATCATGTATATATTACATGTTATTATGAATGTTACTACATGACATATATACTTACATCATGTATATGTTACATGTTATTATGAATGTTACTAGATACTACATATATACTTACATCATGTATATATTACATGTTATTATGAATGTTACTACATGACATATATACTTACATCATGTATATATTACATGTTATCATGAATGTTACTACATGACATATATACTTACATCATGTATATATTAAATGTTATTATGAATGTTACTACATGACATATATACTTACATCATGTATATATTACATGTTATTATGAATGTTACTACATGACATATATACTTACATCATGTATATATTACATGTTATTATGATTGTTACTACATGACATATATACTTACATCATGTATATATTACATGTTATTATGAATGTTACTACATGACATATAAACTTACATCATGTATATTTTACATGTTATTATGAATGTTACTACATGACATATATACTTACATCATGTATATATTACATGTTATTATGAATGTTACTACATGACATATATACTTACATCATGTATATATTACATGTTATTATGAATGTTACTACATGACATATATACTTACATCATGTATATGTTACATGTTATTATGAATGTTACTACATGACATATATACTTACATCATGTATATATTACATGTTATTATGAATGTTACTACATGACATATATACTTACATCATGTATATATTACATGTTATTATGAATGTTACTACATGACATATATACTTACATCATGTATATATTACATGTTATTATGATTGTTACTACATGACATATATACTTACATCATGTATATATTACATGTTATTATGAATGTTACTACATGACATATATACTTACATCATGTATATATTACATGTTATTATGATTGTTACTACATGACATATATACTTACATCATGTATATATTACATGTTATTATGAATGTTACTACATGACATATATACTTACATCATGTATATATTACATGTTATTATGATTGTTACTACATGACATATATACTTACATCATGTATATGTTACATGTTATTATGAATGTTACTAGATACTACATATATACTTACATCATGTATATATTACATGTTATTATGAATGTTACTACATGACATATATACTTACATCATGTATATATTACATGTTATTATGAATGTTACTACATGACATATATACTTACATCATGTATATATGACATGTTATTATGAATGTTACTACATGACATATATACTTACATCATGTATATATTACAAGTTATTATGAATGTTACTACATGACATATATACTTACATCATGTATATATTACATGTTATTATGAATGTTACTACATGACATATATACTTACATCATGTATATATTACATGTTATTATGAATGTTACTACATGACATATATACTTACATCATGTATATTTTACATGTTATTATGAATGTTACTACATGACATATATACTTACATCATGTATGTATTATATGTTATTATGAATGTTACTACATGACATATATACTTACATCATGTATGTATGACATGTTATTATGAATGTTACTACATGACATATATACTTACATCATGTATATATTACATGTTATTATGAATGTTACTATATGACATATATACTTACATCATGTATATATTACATGTTATTATGAATGTTACTACATGACATATATACTTACATCATGTATATATTACATGTTATTATGAATGTTACTACATGACATATATACTTACATCATGTATATGTTACATGTTATTATGAATGTTACTACATGACATATATACTTACATCATGTATATATTACATGTTATTATGAATGTTACTACATGACATATATACTTACATCATGTATATATTACATGTTATTATGAATGTTACTACATGACATGTATACTTACATCATGTATATATTACATGTTATTATGAATGTTACTACATGACATATATACTTACATCATGTATATATTACATGTTATTATGAATGTTAATACATGACATATATACTTACATCATGTATATATTACATGTTCTTATGAATGTTACTACATGACATATATACTTACATCATGTATATATTACATGTTATTATGAATGTTACTACATGACATATATACTTACATCATGTATATATTACATGTTATCATGAATGTTACTACATGACATATATACTTACATCATGTATATATTACATGTTATTATGAATGTTACTACATGACATATATACTTACATCATGTATATTACTACATGACATATATACTTACATCATGTACATATTACATATTATTATGAATGTTACTACATGACATATATACTTAAATCATGTATATATTACATGTTGTTATGAATGTTACTACATGACATATATACTTACATCATGTATATATTACACGTATTATGAATGTTACTACATGACATATATACTTACATCATGTATATATTACATGTTATTATGAATGTTACTACATGACATATATACTTACATCATGTATATATTACACGAATTATGAATGTTACTACATGACATATATACTTACATCATGTATATATTACACGTATTATGAATGTTACTACATGACATATATACTTACATCATGTATATATTACATGTTATTATGAATGTTACTATATGACATATATACTTACATCATATATATATTACATGTTATTATGAATGTTACTACATGACATATATACTTACATCATGTATATATTACATGTTATTATGAATGTTACTACATGACATATATACTTACATCATGTATATATTACATGTTATTATGAATGTTACTACATGACATATATACTTACATCATGTATATGTTACATGTTATTATGAATGTTACTAGATACTACATATATACTTACATCATGTATATATTACATGTTATTATGAATGTTACTACATGACATATATACTTACATCATGTATATATTACATGTTATCATGAATGTTACTACATGACATATATACTTACATCATGTATATATTAAATGTTATTATGAATGTTACTACATGACATATATACTTACATCATGTATATATTACATGTTATTATGAATGTTACTACATGACATATATACTTACATCATGTATATATTACATGTTATTATGATTGTTACTACATGACATATATACTTACATCATGTATATATTACATGTTATTATGAATGTTACTACATGACATATATACTTACATCATGTATATTTTACATGTTATTATGAATGTTACTACATGACATATATACTTACATCATGTATATATTACATGTTATTATGAATGTTACTACATGACATATATACTTACATCATGTATATATTACATGTTATTATGAATGTTACTACATGACATATATACTTACATCATGTATATGTTACATGTTATTATGAATGTTACTACATGACATATATACTTACATCATGTATATATTACATGTTATTATGAATGTTACTACATGACATATATACTTACATCATGTATATATTACATGTTATTATGAATGTTACTACATGACATATATACTTACATCATGTATATATTACATGTTATTATGATTGTTACTACATGACATATATACTTACATCATGTATATATTACATGTTATTATGAATGTTACTACATGACATATATACTTACATCATGTATATATTACATGTTATTATGATTGTTACTACATGACATATATACTTACATCATGTATATATTACATGTTATTATGAATGTTACTACATGACATATATACTTACATCATGTATATATTACATGTTATTATGATTGTTACTACATGACATATATACTTACATCATGTATATGTTACATGTTATTATGAATGTTACTAGATACTACATATATACTTACATCATGTATATATTACATGTTATTATGAATGTTACTACATGACATATATACTTACATCATGTATATATTACATGTTATTATGAATGTTACTACATGACATATATACTTAAATCATGTATATATGACATGTTATTATGAATGTTACTACATGACATATATACTTACATCATGTATATATTACAAGTTATTATGAATGTTACTACATGACATATATACTTACATCATGTATATATTACATGTTATTATGAATGTTACTACATGACATATATACTTACATCATGTATATATTACATGTTATTATGAATGTTACTACATGACATATATACTTACATCATGTATATATTACATGTTATTGTCATGTCATGTTGGGATGTACATTGTGGACGCCGTCTTCGCTCCGCAGTAAGTCTTTGCTGTCGTCCAGCATTCTGTTTTTGTTGACTTTGTAGCCAGTTCAGTTGTAGTTTCGTTCTGCATAGCCTTCCCTGAGCTTCAATGCCTTTTCTTAGGGGCACTCACCTTTTGTTTATTTTTGGTTTAAGCATTAGACACCTTTTTACCTGCACCCTGCCTCCCGCTGTTTCCCACATCTACAAAGCAATTAGCTACCTGCTGCAACCTACTGATAAGGAAGAGTATTACACGGTTACTCTGCCGAGCTCTAGACAGCACCGACACTCAACAACAACACATCATTTGCAGACTATAATTACTGGGTTGCAAAAAATATTTTTAATCCAAATAGGTGAAATGAGATCATCTCCCACGGCACACCAGACTGTATCTCACGCCGCGGCACAGTGGTTGAAAAACACTTGGCTAGGAGACTCATTGTGCTAAATTTGAAGGCTGCAGCGCCTCCCTGTCACACCCGCTGGATTAAAGATGTTCTTTATTTCTTTATTTTATTATTATTATATTCTTAATTTTTTGTTAAAGAATTAAAAAATAATAATATGTGTCTTTAGATGTATGGATAATGTTTATCTATAGTCTTTTTTATTAGACATTACAAATGACATGTTGGTATTACGTGCACACCCCAACACTGCTTTACCTAACAATCAATCATCATGATTTCAATATTGATAACAATAATCTTAATTATTACTTTGGCCATAATCGGCAGCTTTAGATGTCACACATGAACACTATTTGTATCTCACAGCCATCCATCTTTGATCCTCAAGCAAGGGACCTCTAAGACAACTCTGTGTGTGAGTTACATTATTTCATTGACAGACTAAAGAAGTAAACAAACCTGCTTGTTGATGTTTGTTGAAAAGAGCGTCCAGTAGTTGACGTTGTCGCTCGTTCTCCTCTTTTGTTCTAGAAAGTTCCTCCTCGTATTCTGCTATCGTTCTTTCTAACACTACAAATATTTCTTCCACAGCAGCAGTTAGTCGCTGCTTCACCAACACTCTCAGCATTTCTACTTTGCACATTTTCACACTTTACACTCACACTTAGCGACGTGTCGATCACTTCCGCTTTGTCTCTTTCTTAGCAGCTAGCGAGCTAAGCTAACCGGAGAAGCTTCGGCGTTCTATGAGACGAGTTTGTCTTGACATTAATCATCTTCTCTGACGCGAAATATTGATATCTTATATTTACAGAGAAGAGAACAAACCCAGCAACAATGTCGTCGTTTTGCCAACGTTTCCCAACCCTTTCCTTGCGGCCATAGACATGTTCTGAGGGTACGCAGCATGGAGCGCTACTGCCTACTGGCGCTGACGAGACGCGGGGCCGCCATCTTGGAGTGGTGATCCGCTCCACTCAGTGCAATTCATTTGGCAGGAGCAATGAACTGTTAGCGCATTTAATTCATCTTACCTCACTGAATACCACTGATTTTCACACACTTTTTTGTCATGCGTGTAGCTGTGATAAAGGAAACATGTTTTATTATTCATAGTTTGCTTAACAGTAATAGAATATTCTTATATAGGGGACGGCGTGGCGAAGTTGGTAGAGTGGCCGTGCCAGCAATCGGAGGGTTCCTGGTTCGATTCCCACCTTCTACCAACCTAGTCACGTCCGTTGTGTCCTTGAGCAAGACACTTCACCCTTGCTCCTGATGGCTGCTGGTTAGCGCCTTGCATGGCAGCTCCGGCCATCAGTGTGTGAATGTGTGTGTGAATGGGTGAATGTGGAAATAGTGTCAAAGCGCTTTGAGTACCTTGAAGGTAGAAAAGCGCTATACAAGTATAACCCATTTATCATTTATCATTTATATGCTAGAAGTGACCAGATCAAAACTGGAATATAATCCCAGCTATTTTTAAGTGTAAGAAACAATATGATGAGGTTATATAAACATGCTACATAAACAATGTATGAATACATTAGATATCTATATATCTTATAGACTGTATCTCTGTTGCTGCAGCAGCAGAGAGTTTATTCTGTCGTGACACTTTGTATTGATATTTTCTATTACATTCTTCCCTTAAATGATCATGTTTACACTGATTGTTTTATATGTATTTTTGATGTATGTCGCTGTGGATAAAAGCGTCTGCCAAATACTTCAACATAAACATATATAAACACCTGAAAGTCTTTATATCAGCTAAAACCACCAATCTGTTTCACTGGATTCAGAATAAAAGCAAATTCTGTCTTACCCAACAATGTTAGTATTTGAATATTGTGACTTGAAGACTTATTCCTGGTTACAATTATACTGTTAAGAAAGTATTGTCTTATACTTTGCCGAAAATGAGAATGCATCATAATCAGTGGCGGCTGGTGAATTTTGTTTTAGGTGGGGCTGAACGTTTGTAAAGCAAACCCCTGTAGGGGGGGGGGGGGGGGTCATCCTCCCCCAGAAGATTTATTTGTGATTTGCACATACAAATGATGAAGCATTCTGGTGCATTCTGACAAAATAATGAAGACAAAATAGAACATTTCATAGGTTTGCAGAGAACTATTACTGTTATTCAAGTATGACATTTTGAAATGTAATTAATTTCATTGACAAAAAAATCTATTATGGTCATACTCTTGTTTGCTAGCTGCTAGCATTTCAGTACTATTGAAGATCTTTGCTCCTTCTCAACTCTGTGCTAATATTCTTTTCACAAAATACAACCAATAGTACGTTAATGTTAAATCTTACTTGTGAAAAGTAATCCCCTGATTCCTATTTTCAACAGTCCGCTCATTTGAGCAGGAAAACGCTGAACACCATCTTTGTTTTCTACCTGTCAACTGTCAGTTTAGCATCTTTGTTTTCTACCTGTCAACTGTCAGTTTAGCATCTTTGTTTTCTACCTGTCAACTGTCAGTTTAGCATCTTTGTTTTCTACCTGTCAACTGTCACTTTAGCATCTTTGTTTTCTACCTGTCAACTGTCAGTTTAGCATCTTTGTTTTCTACCTGTCAACTGTCAGTTTAGCATCGTTGTTTTCTACCTGTCAACTGTCAGTTTAGCATCTTTGTTTTCTACCTGTCAACTGTCAGTTTAGCATCTTTGTTTTCTACCTGTTAACTGTCAGTTTAGCATCTTTGTTTTCTACCCGTCAACTGTCAGTTTAGCATCTTTGTTTTCTACCTGTCAACTGTCACTTTAGCATCTTTGTTTTCTACCTGTCAACTGTCACTTTAGCATCTTTGTTTTCTGCCTGTCAACTGTCAGTTTAGCATCTTTGTTTTCTACCCGTCAACTGTCAGTTTAGCATCTTTGTTTTCTACCTGTCAACTGTCAGTTCAGCATCTTTGTTTTCTACCTGTCAACTGTCAGTTTAGCATCTTTGTTTTCTACCTGTCAACTGTCAGTTTAGCATCTTTGTTTTCTACCCGTCAACTGTCAGTTTAGCATCTTTGTTTTCTACCTGTCAACTGTCAGTTCAGCATCTTTGTTTTCTACCTGTCAACTGTCAGTTTAGCATCTTTGTTTTCTACCCGTCAACTGTCAGTTTAGCATCTTTGTTTTCTACCTGTCAACTGTCAGTTTAGCATCTTTGTTTTCTACCTGTCAACTGTCACTTTAGCATCTTTGTTTTATACCTGTCAACTGTCAGTTTAGCATCTTTGTTTTCTACCCGTCAACTGTCAGTTTAGCATCTTTGTTTTCTACCTGTCAACTGTCAGTTTAGCATCTTTGTTTTCTACCTGTCAACTGTCAGTTTAGCATCTTTGTTTTCTACCTGTCAACTGTCAGTTTAGCATCTTTGTTTTCTACCTGTCAACTGTCAGTTTAGCATCTTTGTTTTCTACCTGTCAACTGTCAGTTTAGCATCTTTGTTTTCTACCTGTCAACTGTCAGTTTAGCATCTTTGTTTTCTACCTGTCAACTGTCAGTTTAGCATCTTTGTTTTCTACCCGTCAACTGTCAGTTTAGCATCTTTGTTTTCTACCTGTCAACTGTCAGTTTAGCATCTTTGTTTTCTACCTGTCAACTGTCAGTTTAGCATCTTTGTTTTCTACCTGTCAACTGTCACTTTAGCATCTTTGTTTTCTACCTGTCAACTGTCAGTTTAGCATCTTTGTTTTCTACCTGTCAACTGTCACTTTAGCATCTTTGTTTTCCACCTGTCAACTGTCAGTTTAGCATCTTTGTTTTCTACCTGTCAACTGTCAGTTTAGCATCTTTGTCTTCTACCTGTCAACTGTCAGTTTAGCATCTTTGTTTTCTACCTGTCAACTGTCAGTTTAGCATCTTTGTTTTCTACCTGTCAACTGTCAGTTTAGCATCTTTGTTTTCTACCTGTCAACTGTCAGTTTAGCATCTTTGTTTTCTACCTGTCAACTGTCAGTTTAGCATCTTTGTTTTCTACCTGTCAACTGTCAGTTTAGCATCTTTGTTTTCTACCTGTCAACTGTCAGTTTAGCATCTTTGTTTTCTACCTGTCAACTGTCAGTTTAGCATCTTTGTTTTCTACCTGTCAACTGTCAGTTTAGCATCTTTGTTTTCTACCTGTCAACTGTCACTTTAGCATCTTTGTTTTCTACCTGTCAACTGTCAGTTTAGCATCTTTGTTTTCTACCTGTCAACTGTCACTTTAGCATCTTTGTTTTCTACCCGTCAACTGTCAGTTTAGCATCTTTGTTTTCTACCTGTCAACTGTCAGTTTAGCATCTTTGTTTTCTACCTGTCAACTGTCAGTTTAGCATCTTTGTTTTCTACCTGTCAACTGTCAGTTTAGCATCTTTGTTTTCTACCTGTCAACTGTCAGTTTAGCATCTTTGTTTTCTACCTGTCAACTGTCAGTTTAGCATCTTTGTTTTCTACCTGTCAACTGTCAGTTTAGCATCTTTGTTTTCTACCTGTCAACTGTCACTTTAGGCTGCTCGCCGGCTCCTCATCACCACTTCAAGATGGCGGCCCCATTTCTCGCGTCACAGCAGCCAATGCTGCGTCTACTTATATCATGTCTATGCTTGCGACCCTTTTTAGAATCGCGTGTCTAAAATGGCGACTGGCGCATGCGCAGTATGTGTTGCTAACGGAAGAGTTGGCATTAGGAATGTTCAAAAAGTCAATGCAAAGGCAAACATTGCAGTAGAAGAATGGGAGCAGTAAAAAACTAAATAAGCAAGAATTACAGTCTATATGGGATATGGATGCAGTTTATCCACATATTGACGCTTCATTGAGCTGGTTGGCTACTTGCTGTGATGACGTCAGCGTGTCCGCCATCTTGGTTAAGGCAGCCGTGCGTGTAAATGAATGCAAGGAAAAAGTTAGCAACACCCCAGACACAAAACTAGAGGGAGCGTTCACTACGATGTGGTAGCAGCTAGCCCTCATAAAACATGGACACATTCTCCTTCTACAGCACTGCGACCCTGGTGTGCAATATTTACCCCGGCCCCTGAAAATATACCTTTCTTACCTTACTTTTTCCTCACGCCACACATTGTTGTACATATTGCTTTTCAAAATGTTTTTTCCTGCTTTTTTTATGGATGAAATCACTCGACAGAAAATGTATTTTTAAAATAACTTAAAAAGCGTAATGGCACAAAGGAAACATTTTTTTCCTGCACAGATTGGGACAAGTTTGGGGAGATTTAGGGGGAGGAAGTCTATTCATAAGAAATAAGAGACGCTAGTCTTGTTGCAGTACATAAAATATATTTTGTAGAACTAAGGTGATTTATGATTGCTATTTTACAAAAGCCAAAAGCAGTGAAGTTGTCAGGTTGTGTAAATGCTAAATAAAAAGAGAATACAACAAATCCTTTTCAACTTATATTCAATTGAATAGACTGCAAAGACAAGATATTTCATGTTCACACTGAGAAACTTTGGTATTTTTTGCAAATAATCATGAACTTAGAAAAAAAGTTGTCATAGGGGCATTTTTACCAGTGTATTACATGGCCTTTCCTTTGAACAACACTCAGTAAAGGTTTGGGAAGTGAGGAGACACATTTTTGAAGTGGAATTCTTTCCCATTCTTGCTTGATGTACAGCTTAAGTTGTTCAACAGTCTCCCTTCTCATATTTTAGCCTGCACACATGTTCAATGTCTGGACTACAGGCAGGCCAGTCTAGTACCAGCACTCTTTTACTATGAAGCCACGCTGTTGTAACACCTGGCTTGGCATTGTCTTGCTGAAATAAGCAGGGGCGTCCATGATAACAACATATGTTGCTCCAAAAGCTGTATGTATAGGGATGATGTTTGATAAGAAATTATCGAGTTCGAGCCCAGTATCGAATCCTCTTATCGAGCCGATTCCTTATCGATTCTCTTATCAAATCCAAATATGTTGTTGTATATGGAAAAAAAACCCACACAATATTTGGTTTAACAAAAGCTCACTTTTATTTTATAAGAAAAAAATAAAATAAAATAAATAAATAAATATTGACTGTTGTTACCCAAAGTATATTAAGTGGGATTTTTCGGAAAAACAAATATATAGAGTAACACAAAAACAACCTGTCTCTGTGATCACTATAGGTGTATAAATAACAATATAGTGTTAAATAAAATCAGTCCCTTGGGCACGAAACTGAAAATAATACAGCTCTCCAAAAAGTGCACTTCTGCTGCTATTGGAACATCCTTCTGGGGTCCATCAGTGTGGCCTCCTCCAGGAATGACTCCACGACACCTTTCTTTAACCTTCAGGTTATATACAACCTGAACATGTTTCATCATGCTTGTTGTACTTCCCCCCTTACATGAGAGCGAAGCCTGGAAATAATTGCAGATAGCCCTTTCCTCGTCGTATTTTTTTGTAAAATGAAGCCATGCCTTGAGGCGTTTTTTCCGGTCCATTGTTGTTGCTGCCTTCTGTATCTGCCGCCGAATGATTGAGCTGCGTCATTTCCTGGGACGTTCCACAGGGCATTTCCTGTGGGGCGGGATTAGTTCACAGGGATTCGAATAAAGAACCAACTCTTTTTCTTTACTATAGTGGCCTCGATAACGAGAACCGGTTCTCAAAAAGGTATTCGAGTCCATGGAATCGGTTCTTTTCTTATCGAACGGTTCTTTTCTTATCGAACAACCGGGAGAACCGGTTCCGAACATCATCCCTATGTATGTATCTTTCAGCATTAATGGTGCCTTCACAGATGTGTAAGTTACCCATGTCTTGACCACTAATACACCCCCATACCATCACACATGCTGCCTTTTACACTTTCACCCTAGAACATGTCTTGACCACTAATACACCCCCATACCATCACACATGCTGCCTTCTACACTTTCGCCCTAGAACAGTCCGGATGGTTCTTTTCCTCTTTGGTCCACAGTTTCCATAAACAATTTGAAATGTGGACTCATCAGACCACAGAACACTTTTCCACTTTGCATCAGTCCATCTTAGTTGAGCTCGGGCCCAGCGAAGCGTTTCTGGGTGTTGTTGATAAATGGCTTTGGCTTTGCATAGTAGAGTTTTAACTTGCACTTACAAATGTAGCGACCGACTGTAGTTACTGACAGTGGTTTTCTGAAATGTTCCTGAGCCAATGTGGTGATATCCTTTACACACTGATGTCGCTTTTTGATGCAGTACCGCCTGAGGGATCCAAGGTGTGTAATATCATGGCTTACGTGCAGTGATTTCTCCACATTCTCTGAACCTTTTGATGATATTACGGAGCGTAGATGGTGAAATCCCTAAATTCCTTGCAATAGCTCATTGAGAAAAGTTGTTTTTAAACAATTTGCTCAGGCATTTGTTGACAAAGTGGTGACCCTCGCCCCATCTTTGTTTGTGAATGACTGAGCATTTCATGGAAGCTGCTTTTATACCCAATCATGGCACCCACCTGTTCCCAATTAGCCTGTTCACCTGTGGGATGTTCCAAATAAGTGTTTGATGAGCATTCCTCGACTTTCTCACTATTTTTTGCCACTTGTGCCAGCTTTTTTGAAACATGTTGCAGGCATCAAATTCCAAATGAGCTAATATTTGCCAAAAATAACAACGTTTACCAGTTCAAACGTTAAATATTCAATTGAATATAAGTTGAAAAGGATTTGCAAATCATTGTAATCTTTTTTTATTTACCATTTACACAACGTGACAACTTCACTGCTTTTGGGTTTTGTAGACAGATTTTGTTTATTGCTAATGAAGGCAGCAATAACATTAAATATGTCAGAAAGAAGATAGATTGATAACAGTGGTTATTACATCACAACATATCATTTAAAACTACATTTACATAACTTTCTGGCTTCAATCTGCCACCTCATGTCTGTCCAGTGTGTGTTCTCATGTGTGACCTCATATTTGCTTTCAACAGAAAAACTTTGATCTCAGACTGAGCAGGCAAAAGGTTTCTCCCCACTGTGCGTTCTCGTGTGTACTGTTAAAGACTCCATCGAAAGAAAAGCTTGACCACACACTGAGCAGATAGAAGGTCTCTCGTCAGTGTGTTTCCTCATGTGTCGAGTCAGCGCTGAATGGTGAGAAAAATGCAAGTCGCACACTGAACACGAAAACGGTTTTTCTCCAGTGTGTGTTCTCGTGTGTTCCGTCAAATCCCTCTTCACAAAGAAACCTTTCCCGCAAAATGAGCAGGAGAAAGGTTTCTCATCGGTGTGTGTTTTTATGTGTGTTTGCAAATGTGACCTTTGAGTGAAGTTCTGAGCACAAATTGAGCATTTATAAGGTTTCTCACCCGTGTGTGTTCGTTTGTGTGTTTGCAAACGTGACCTCAGAGAGAAGTTTTGATTACAAACTGAGCATTTATAAGGTTTTTCGCCTGTGTGTGTCCTTGTATGTTCTGTCAAAGACCTCTTCAAGAGGAACTCTTTACCACACACTTGGCACTTAAAGAGTTTCTCTCCAGTGTGTGTTCTTACGTGTTCTGTCAAAGACCCCTTCGAAATGAATTCTTTACCACACACTTGGCACATAAAAAGTTTTTCTCCAGTGTGTGTTTTTGTGTGTTCTGTCAAAAAGCTCCTCGAAGGGAAGGTTTTACCACAAATTGAGCAGGTAAAAGGTTTTCCCCCACTGTGCGTTCCTGTGTGTTCTGTCATAGACTCCGCCGAAAGAAACGCTTGACCACACACCGAGCAGATAAAAGGTCTCTCGTCAGTGTGTTTCCTCATGTGTCGAGTCAGCGCTGAGTGGTGACGAAAATGTGAGTCGCACACTGAACACGAGTACGGTTTTTCTCCAGTGTGTGTTCTTGCATGTTCTGTCATAGCCGCCTTCACAAAGAACCCTTTCCCGCAAACTGAGCAGATGAAAGGTCTCTCTCCAGTGTGTGTTAGTGTGTGTGTTTGCAGATGTGACCTTTGGGAGAAGTTTTTATCACAAATTGAGCATTGGTAGGGCTTCTCACCAGTGTGGGTCCTTGCATGTTCTGTCAAAGACCTCTTTAAATGGAATTCTTTACCACACACTTGGCACGTGAAAGGTTTCTCTCCAGTGTGTGTTCTTGTGTGTTCTGTCAGTGACCTCTTCGAAAGGAAGATTTTACAACAAACTGAGCAGGTGAAAGGTTTCTCACCAGCATGTCTGCTCATGTGTCGAACCAGTGCAGAGTGGTGACTATAATGTGTGTCGCACACTGGACAGGAGTGTGGTTTCTGTCCAGTGTGACTTCTCATGTGTTTTTTCAGAGTATGACTGTGATTAAAAGTGTTGTCGCACTGAGAGCATTTGAAGTTTTCAGCGTTATCAGCTTTAGAGTCTTCATCATCAGTGTGAGAAGATGTGTGGTCACTATCTGACAGTGGAGCTAAGATCTTGTCTGCTTGTGATCCTCCACAGTGGTCTCCATCACCTTCTGTTGTCATGTGTTGTGTTGAGCTGCTGCTTGGAGGCTCCGCCTCTCTCTGCTCCTCACTTTCACCTTTGACCTCATCACCTTTACTCCTCATGATGACCCCCATCACTGGGAACTCCTCCAGTCCTTCAAGATGCTCTCCCTCCTGACTGATACTGTGTTCTTCCTCTTCCTCTTTAATGTGGGGGGACTGTGGCTCCTCCTGTTCCACCATGGATATCCAATCCTGCTCCTCCGGGAGATGTTTTTCGCTGACGTCTGCAGGACACAAGAAGATAGACACACGCTTTAGGAGCAGGGAGAGATGGGTACCTTTTACATCTGAACTGATACGGTACCAATACCTGGTATCTGGGAATCGACACTGGTACAATTTTCTGTTTTCCTATGGTAATAAGTCGTTAATAATACCATCTATGTTTTAAGATCTAATATGTAACAGTGAGCCAGTAATCATCACTGTGCTGTCCCCAGCTACACAACAGCTAAGCACCCAATAGCACACAAGCTAGACATACATAATAATCATTGAACAATATCGCAGTGCAAAACAGCAAATTTGTCAATGTAAACAACTATCAACTCATTTTAGTTGCGTATTACTCACACATACAAAGTATCCAGTGTCAGGTTCAAACACTGACGGCATCTATTAAACAAGACAAGAGGCAAAGAATTAAACAGAGACAGAATTCAATTTGGACTCAATATATTGAGGAGAGTCGCCCGGACATTGTATCCTTCTACAATCTCCAGCACGCTCTGCCAAAAGATTGCACTCCTCCTTCTTTATGTGACTTTCTCCCCCCACCTGACCACAGCTGCTTCCAGAGGGAAGTGGGTCGTAAGCAGCCTTGCCTTTGGTTACCGAACAGTTCAAAAGAAGAGTTCGTAAAACACTTCAAATAGAGTTCGTCTGGAAATTGGGCAGATCCTGCCATCTCTCCGCTTTGAAGTCACAGTGGAGTTTTACGAGCATTCTTCCTCTCGGTAGGCCTCAAAGACAGCCCCTGTCCTTTTGCCTGGAGTGAAGTGAAGTGAAGTGAATTATATTTATATAGCGCTTTTCTCTAGTGACTCAAAGCGCTTTACATAGTGAAACCCAATATCTAAGTTACATTTAAACCAGTGTGGGTGACACTGGGAGCATGTGGGTAAAGTGTCTTGCCCAAGGACACAACGGCAGTGACTAGGATGGCGGAAGCGGGGATCGAACCTGGAACCCTCAAGTTGCTGGCACGGCCACTTTACCAACCAAGCTATACCGCCCCTCATTTCATGGAACTCATTTCAACACAACGTTTTTTGTGAGAACGTACAAACAATTATTCTCACATCCAGTAACAAGCGTGTCCGCATCATTCCACTTACTGCGCCATGAGCTGAATTATTGTGGCCGCTAGATCCAACTACCAATCCACGTCAACTTAAAGGCCTACTGAAAGGAAATGTTCTTATTTAAACGGGGATAGCAGATCCATTCTATGTGTCATACTTGATCATTTTGCGATATTGCCATATTTTTGCTGAAAGGATTTAGTAGAGAACATCGACGATAAAGTTTGCAACTTTTGGTCGCTGATAAAAAAGCCTTGCCTGTACCGGAAGTAGCGTGACGTCACAGGTTGTGGAGCTCCTCACATCTGCACATTGTTTACACCAGCAGCGAGTGCGATTCGGACCGAGAAAGCGACGATTACCCCATTAATTTGAGCGAGGATGAAAGATTCGTGGATGAGGAAAGTGAGAGTGAAAGACTAGTGGGGAGTTGAAGCTATTCAGATAGGGAAGATGCTGTGAGAGGCGGGTGGGACCTGATATTCAGCTGGGAATGACTACAACAGTAAATAAACACAAGACATATATATACTCTATTAGCCACAACACAACCAGGCTTATATTTAATATGCCACATAACAAACACCTGGATGGTGGAGGGTGTGTCAGTGGATGGTGGAGGGTGTGTCAGTGGATGGTGGAGGGTGTGTCAGTGGATGGTGGAGGGTGTGTCAGTGGATGGTGACGGGTGTCAGTGGATGGTGGAGGGTGTGTCAGTGGATGGTGGAGGGTGTGTCAGTAAATGGTGGAGGGTGTCAGTGGATGGTACATACATCCAAGATGGCTGCGCTTCAGAGCAGCGGCTTCGTGCGAGCGCTCCTGGAAGTGAGGGCAAAAATACCCCTCAATTCAGTCAATTTCATGGCTGGCTCACAGCGTGTTCACTCCGTGATCACTTACGACCGACTTACGATTCTGGATGTGGAGAGATCGGGCCATTTTGGGCTGATAGATGCGTGTACGATGGACCTGCTCGCTAGCTTGGGAATTCTTCGCGAGCTACATCCAGCAGTGGCCTTTGAAGCAGCGGCGTCGACTTCCAGCGGAGACGGTCAGCGAAAGAGACGTAAGCGGTGCGCTCGGAAGCAGAAGCGGGGGTGTCGGGCGGGGCTAACAACAAAGCTAAATGCTTTGTTGTTAGCGGGGCTAACGAAAAAGCTAAATGCTAATCCACAAAGAAGCGCTAATAAGGAGTCTGTTAAGCTAGAACTAGCCAGCGCCAGGCTGGATAATCCCTGCACACATAGCAATTCTTCTAGAATAATATACAACTCACATAATGTTTTTTCTGCGTCAGAGGTGGACATGCATTTTACTGAGGTGGCAAACAATCTAAAAATTCCTGTCATATCAATTCCTAGATATGGTCGAAATTATTTAAAGTGCACTATGCATAATAAACGTAACATTATTAATATTGCTACTACGGATACTTTCAACAAAAACTCCTCAAAACAGCCCACTACCTATAATATGGGCTTTTTAAACATAAGGTCATTGTCTTCCAAAACGTTATTAGTTAATGAAGTCATCAGAGACAACAATCTTGATGTCGTTGGTCTAGCCGAGACCTGGCTCAAACCAGACGAATTTTTTGCGCTGGGTGAGGCGTCTCCTCCTGGCTATGCGGGAACGCATATTGCCCGCCCCATTAAAAGGGGTGGGGGTGTTGCACTAATATACAACAAAAACTTTAGCCTTACCTCGGACCTAAATAATAAATATAACTCGTTTGAGGTGCTCACTATGAGGTTTGTCACACCGCTGCCTCTCCACCTGGCTGTCATCTACCGCCCCCCTGGGCCCTATTCGGACTTTATCAATGAATTTTCAGAGTTCGTTGCTGATCTAGTGACGCACGCCGACAATATAATCATAATGGGAGACTTTAACATCCATATGAATACCCCATCGGACCCTCCATGCGTGGCGCTCCAGACTATAATTGATAGCTGTGGTCTTACACAAATAATAAATGAACCCACGCATCGCAACGGTAATACGATAGATCTAGTGCTTGTCAGGGGTGTCACCACCTCTAAAGTTACGATACTCCCGTACACTAAAGTAATGTCCGATCATTACCTTATAAAATTCGAAGTTCTGACTCATTGTCAACAAACTAATAATAATAATAATAATAACTACTATAGCAGCCGCAACATTAATACTGCCACAACGACGACTCTTACTGACCTACTGCCTTCAGTAATGGCATCATTCCCAAATTATGTGGGCTCTATTGATAACCTCACTAACAACTTTAACGACGCCCTGCGCGACACCATTGATATTGTAGCACCGCTAAAGCTAAAAAGGGCCCCTAAAAGGCGTACCCCATGGTTTACAGAAGAAACTAAAGCCCAGAAATTATCATGTAGAAAGCTGGAACGCAAATGGCGTGCGACTAAACTTGAGGTTTTCCATCAAGCATGGAGTGATAGTTTAATAACTTATAAACGCATGCTTACCTCAGCTAAAGCTAAATATTACTCAAATCTCATCCACCTCAACAAAAATGATCCTAAATTTTTGTTTAGTACAGTAGCATCGCTAACCCAACAAGGGACTCCTCCCAGTAGCTCCACCCACTCAGCAGATGACTTTATGAATTTCTTTAATAAGAAAATTGAACTCATCAGAAAAGAGATTAAAGACAATGCATCCCAGCCACAACTGGGTTCTATTAACACAAATATGACGGTATATACGACGGACATTGCCCTCCAAAATAGTTTCTCTCTCTTTGATGAAATAACATTGGAGGAATTGTTAAAATGTGTAAATGGGACAAAACAAACAACATGTTTACTTGACCCAATTCCTGGGAAACTTATCAAGGAGCTTTTTGTTTTATTAGGTCCATCAGTGTTAAATATTATAAACTTATCACTTTCCTCTGGTACTGTTCCTCTAGCATTCAAAAAAGCGGTTATTCATCCTCTACTCAAAAGACCTAACCTCGATCCTGACCTCATGGTAAACTACCGGCCGGTGTCCCACCTACCGTTTATCTCGAAAATTCTCGAAAAAATTGTCGCACAGCAGCTAAATGAACACTTAGTGACTAACAATCTCTGTGAACCTTTTCAATCCGGTTTCAGGGCAAATCACTCTACGGAGACAGCCCTCGCAAAAATGACTAATGATCTATTGCTAACGATGGATTCTGATGCGTCATCTATGTTGCTGCTTCTTGATATTAGCGCCGCTTTCGATACTGTTGATCATAATATTTTATTAGAGCGTATCAAAACACGTATTGGTATGTCAGACTTAGCCTTGTCTTGGTTTAACTCTTATCTTACTGACAGGATGCAGTGCGTCTCCCATAACAATGTGACCTCGGACTATGTTAAGGTAACGTGCGGAGTTCCCCAGGGTTCAGTTCTTGGCCCTGCACTCTTTAGTATTTACATGCTGCCGCTAGGTGACATTATACGCAAATACGGTGTTAGCTTTCACTGTTATGCTGATGACACCCAACTCTACATGCCCCTAAAGCTGACCAACACGCCGGATTGTAGTCAGCTGGAGGCGTGTCTTAATGAAATTAAACAATGGATGTCCGCTAACTTTTTGCAACTCAACGCTAAGAAAACGGAAATGCTGATTATCGGTCCTGCTCAACACCAACATCTATTTAATAATACCACCTTAACATTTGACAACCAAACAATTAAACAAGGCGACTCGGTAAAGAATCTGGGTATTATCTTCGACCCAACTCTCTCGTTCGAGTCACACATTAAGAGTGTTACTAAAACGGCCTTCTTTCATCTCCGTAATATCGCTAAAATTCGTTCCATTTTGTCCACAAGCGATGCTGAGATCATTATCCATGCGTTCGTTACATCTCGTCTCGATTACTGTAACGTATTATTTTCGGGCCTCCCTATGTCTAGCATTAAAAGATTACAGATGGTACAAAATGCGGCTGCTAGGCTTTTGACAAAAACAAGAAAGTTTGATCATATTACGCCTATACTGTATATACCTTTATATACATATATATATATATATATACCTATACTGGCTCACTTGCACTGGCTTCCTGTGCACCTAAGATGCGACTTTAAGGTTTTACTACTTACGTATAAAATACTACACGGTTTAGCTCCAGCCTATCTTGCAGATTGTATTGTACCATATGTCCCGACAAGAAATCTGCGTTCAAAGAACTCCGGCTTATTAGTGATTCCCAGAGCCCAAAAAAAGTCTGCGGGCTATAGAGCGTTTTCTATTCGGGCTCCAATACTCTGGAATGCCCTCCCGGTAAAAGTTAGAGATGCTACCTCAGTAGAAGCATTTAAGTCTCATCTTAAAACTCATTTGTATACTCTAGCCTTTAAATAGACTCCCTTTTTAGACCAGTTGATCTGCCGTTTCTTTTCTTTTCTTTTCTACTCTGCTCCGGGGTGGACCGCTAGCCTGTCCATCAGATGGGGACATCTCTACGCTGCTGACCCGTCTCCACTCGGGATGGTTCCCGCTGACCCCACCATGGACTGGACTTTCGCTGATGTGTTGGACTTTCACAATATTATGTCAGACCCACTCGACACCGAGGATGTCGTTGTGGCTTGTACAGCCCTTTGAGACACTAGTGATTTAGGGCTATATAAATAAACATTGATTGATTGATTGATTGATGATTGATGGTGGAGGGTGTGTCAGTAAATGGTGGAGGGTGTCAGTGGATGGTGGAGGGTGTGTCAGTAAATGGTGGAGGGTGTCAGTGGATGGTGGAGGGTGTGTCAGTGGATGGTGGAGGGTGTGTCAGTGGATGGTGGAGGGTGTCAGTGGATGGTGGAGGGTGTGTCAGTGGATGGTGGAGGGTGTCAGTGGATGGTGGAGGGTGTGTCAGTGGATGGTGGAGGGTGTCAGTGGATGGTGGAGGGTGTGTCAGTAAATGGTGGAGGGTGTCAGTGGATGGTGGAGGGTGTGTCAGTGGATGGTGGAGGGTGTCAGTGGATGGTGGAGGGTGTGTCAGTGGATGGTGGAGGGTGTGTCAGTAAATGGTGGAGGGTGTCAGTGGATGGTGGAGGGTGTGTCAGTGGATGGTGGAGGGTGTGTCAGTAAATGGTGGAGGGTGTCAGTGGATGGTGGAGGGTGTGTCAGTAAATGGTGGAGGGTGTCAGTGGATGGTGGAGGGTGTGTCAGTAAATGGTGGAGGGTGTCAGTGGATGGTGGAGGGTGTGTCAGTAAATGGTGGAGGGTGTCAGTGGATGGTGGAGGGTGTGTCAGTAAATGGTGGAGGGTGTCAGTGGATGGTGGAGGGTGTGTCAGTGGATGGTGTCAGTGGATGGTGGAGGGTGTGTCAGTAAATGGTGGAGGGTGTCAGTGGATGGTGGAGGGTGTGTCAGTGGATGGTGGAGGGTGTCAGTGGATGGTGGAGGGTGTCAGTGGATGGTGGAGGGTGTGTCAGTGGATGGTGGAGGGTGTGTCAGTAAATGGTGGAGGGTGTCAGTGGATGGTGGAGGGTGTGTCAGTGGATGGTGGAGGGTGTGTCAGTAAATGGTGGAGGGTGTCAGTGGATGGTGGAGGGTGTGTCAGTGGATGGTGGAGGGTGTGTCAGAAAATGGTGGAGGGTGTCAGTGGATGGTGGAGGGTGTGTCAGTGGATGGTGGAGGGTGTGTCAGAAAATGGTGGAGGGTGTCAGTGGATGGTGGAGGGTGTGTCAGTGGATGGTGGAGGGTGTGTCAGTAAATGGTGGAGGGTGTCAATGGATGGTGGAGGGTGTGTCAGTGGATGGTGGAGGGTGTGTCAGTAAATGGTGGAGGGTGTCAGTGGATGGTGGAGGGTGTGTCAGTGGATGGTGGAGAGGTGTTCTATCGGGTTCAGGTCAGGACTCTGTGCAGGCCAGTCAAGTTCATCCACAGCAGACTCTGTCATCCATGTCTTTATGGACCTTGCTGTGTGCACGGGTGCACAGTCATGTTGGAAGAGAAAGGGGCCGCTCCAAACTGTTCCCACAAGGTTGGGAGCATGGAATTGTCCAAAATGTTTTGCTATCCTGGAGCATTCAAAGTTCCTTTTACCGGAACTAAGGAGCCAAGCCCAACTCCTGAAAAATAACCCCACACCATAATTCCTCCTCCACCAAATGTCACATTCGGCACAATGCAGTCTGAAATGTAGCGTTGTCCTGGCAACCTCCAAACCCAGACTGGTCCATCAGATGTAAAAGTGTGATTCATCAGTCCAGAGAAGGCGTCTCCACTGCTCTAGAGTCCAGTGGTGATGTCCTTTACACCACTGCATCCCACGCTTTGCATTGGACTTGGTGTTGTATGGCTTAGATGCAGCTGCTCGGCCATGGAAACCCATTCCATGAAGCTCTCTGCGTACTGTACGTGGGCTAATTGGGAGGTCACATGAAGTTTGGAGCTCTGTAGCAAGTGACTGTGCAGAAAGTCTTTGCACTATGCTGACCTCTCTGTCAGTTTACCTGGCCTACCACTTGGTGGCTGAGTTGCTGTTGTTCCCAAACTATTCACTTTAATTAGAATAAAGTTGACTTTGGAATATTTAGCCGGCAAAGTCAAAATGTTATTTCTGAAAACATCAACTAGCAACAATAATGTTAACAAAGACCGGAGATCTGAAGAAGTCATAGTAGTCACCTGTTGTTATTATTATTATAGTAGTCACTTGTTGTTATTATTATTATTATTATAGTAGTTACCTGTTGTTATTATTATTATAGTAGTCACCTGTTGTTATTATTATTATTATTATAGTAGTCACCTGTTGTTATTATTATTATTATTATAGTAGTTACCTGTTGTTATTATTATTATTATTATAGTAGTTACCTGTTGTTTTTATTATTATTATTATAGTAGTTACCTGTTTTTATTATTATTATTATTATAGTAGTCACCTGTTGTTATTATTATTATTATTATTATAGTAGTTACCTGTTGTTATTATTATTATTATTATAGTAGTCACCTGTTGTTTTTATTATTATTATTATAGTAGTTACCTGTTTTTATTATTATTATTATAGTAGTTACCTGTTGTTGTTATTATTATTATTACTATTATTATAGTAGTTACCTGTTGTTATTATTATTATTATTATTATTATTATTATAGTAGTCACCTGTTGTTATTATTATTATTATTATTATAGTAGTTATCTGTTTTTATTATTATTATTATAGTAGTTACCTGTTGTTATTATTATTATTATTATAGTGGTCACCTGTTGTTATTATTATTATTATTATAGTAGTTACCTGTTTTTATTATTATTATTATAGTAGTTACCTGTTGTTATTATTATTATTATTATTATTATAGTAGTCACCTGTTGTTATTATTATTATTATTATAGTAGTTACCTATTTTTATTATTATTATTATAGTAGTTACCTGTTGTTATTATTATTATTATTATAGTAGTTACCTGTTGTTATTATTATTATTATTATTATAGTAGTTACCTGTTGTTATTATTATTATTATTATAGTAGTCCATCCATCCATCCATTTTCTACCGCTTATTCCCTTCGGGGTCGCTGGAGCCTATCTCAGCTACAATCGGGCGGAAGGTGGGGTACACCCTGGACAAGTCGCCACCTCATCGCGGGGCCAACACAGATAGACAGACAACATTCACACTCACATTCACACACTAGGGCCAATTTAGTGTTGCCAATCATTATAGTAGTCACCTGTTATTATTATTATAGTAGTTACCTGTTATTATTATTATTATTATAGTAGTTACCTGTTGTGTTGAACTCACCTTGATGTTTGTTGAAAAGAGCGTCCAGTAGTTGACGTTGTCGCTCGTTCTCCTCTTTTGTTCTAGAAAGTTCCTCCTCGTATTCTGCTATCGTTCTTTCTAACACTACAAATATTTCTTCCACAGCAGCAGTTAGTCGCTGCTTCACCAACACTCTCAGCATTTCTACTTTGCACATTTTCACACTTTACACGCACACTTTAGCGACGTGTCGATCACTTCCGCTTTGTCTCTTTGTTAGCAGCTAGCAAGCTAAGCTAGCCCGAGAAGCTTCGAAGTGAGCCGCAAAGCAGTTTAAGTTTTCACAACAATCGGCGGTTACTTGCTATCATGGACTCTGCAGGGAAATTAAAACTCCGGTAGTATGCATCGTATTTCGGTCTTTTTTGTTCTAGTTGTCCCAAGCCCAGAACTGGTCGCCTAAAATGGCGAAACACGCATGCGCAATACGCCCCAAACAAAACAAAAAAAAACTTTGTTTAAAAAACAATATGATACAAAACGTCACAATTCAAAACAAATACCGTATTTCACAAAGGCAACAACGAATATTCAACTAAACAAACATTTCTACAAATATCGACGTTGAAAATATTTGTTTTGGACTTTTCAGACAACCCAAGATATTAAAAAAAATACATATAAAAAGGGCAACAAAAATCGTGTTTGAGGGATAACACCACACGGGAAACAAATAAAAGCATCACACTATAAATTACTTTTTTATTTGTCTTTGATTGAAATAGTTCTGAGCCCCAGTGTGCACAAACTTGAAGGGCCAAATGTAATTACGTCAATATTTAAACAATAACTTAAATGTGTCATTGATTAGTTATTATTTCAATTAAATACACATTTTTTTTTAATTAAATGTGTCATTAACGTTTTCAATGTACAATTAAATTCTGTCATCAAATGATCGACTTTATGATTTAATTATTTTACTATTGATTGATTTATTTATATAATTATTTAAATAATTAATGACACATTCAAGCAATTATTTACCGATTGATTTGTTTAATTTTGTCCCATTTTATACTTTAGATCCTCATCTTCGTGGAGTCACCACCAATGTCTGTATTACACCACCAATGTCTGTAATACACCACCAATGTCTGTATTACACCACCAATGTCTGTATTACACCACCAATGTCTGTATTACACCACCAATGGTCTGTATTACACCACCAATGTCTGTATTACACCACCAATGTCTGTGTCACACCACCAATGTCTGTATTACACCACCAATGTCTGTATTACACCACCAATGTCTGTATTACACCACCAATGTCTGTATTACACCACCAATGTCTGTATTACACCACATTATCTGTATTAAACCACCAATGTCTGTATTACACCACCAATGTCTGTATTACACCACCAATGTCTGTATTACACCACCAATGTCTGTATTACACCACCAATGGTCTGTATTACACCACCAATGTCTGTATTACACCACCAATGTCTGTGTCACACCACCAATGTCTGTATTACACCACCAATGTCTGTATTACACCACCAATGTCTGTGTTACACCACCAATGTCTGTATTACACCACCAATGTCTGTATTACACCACCAATGTCTGTATTACACCACCAATGTCTGTATTACACCACATTATCTGTATTAAACCACCAATGTCTGTATTACACCACCAATGTCTGTATTACACCACCAATGTCTGTATTACACCACCAATGTCTGTATTACACCACCAATGGTCTGTATTACACCACCAATGTCTGTATTACACCACCAATGTCTGTGTCACACCACCAATGTCTGTATTACACCACCAATGTCCGTATTACACCACCAATGTCTGTATTAAACCACCAATGTCTGTGTTACACCACCAATGTCTGTATTACACCACCAATGTCTGTATTACACCACCAATGTCTGTATTACACCACCAATGTTCTGTATTACACCACCAATGTCTGTATTACACCACCAATGTCTGTATTACACCACCAATGGTCTGTATTACACCACCAATGATCTATATTACACCACCAATGATCTGTATTACACCACATGGTCTGTATTACACCACCAATGTCTGTATTACACCACATGGTCTGTATTACACCACCAATGGTCTGTATTACACCACCAATGTCTGTATTACACCACCAATGTCTGTATTACACCACCAATGTCTGTATTACACCACCAATGTCTGTATTACACCACCAATGTTCTGTATTACACCACCAATGTCTGTATTACACCACCAATGTCTGTATTACACCACCAATGGTCTGTATTACACCACCAATGATCTATATTACACCACCAATGATCTGTATTACACCACATGGTCTGTATTACACCACCAATGGTCTGTATTACACCACCAATGGTCTGTATTACACCACATGGTCTGTATTACACCACCAATGTCTGTATTGCTTCACCAATGTCTGTATTACACCACCAATGGTCTGTATTACACCATCAATGTCTGTATTACACCAAATGGTCTGTATTACACCACCAATGTCTGTATTACACCACCACTGTCTGTATTACACCACATGGTCTGTATTACACCACATGGTCTGTATTACACCACCAATGGTCTGTATTACACCACCAATGTCTGTATTACACCACCAATGTCTGTATTACACCACCAATGTTCTGTATTACACCACCAATGTCTGTATTACACCACCAATGTCTGTATTACACCACCAATGGTCTGTATTACACCACCAATGATCTATATTACACCACCAATGATCTGTATTACACCACATGGTCTGTATTACACCACCAATGGTCTGTATTACACCACCAATGGTCTGTATTACACCACATGGTCTGTATTACACCACATGGTCTGTATTACACCACCAATGTCTGTATTACTTCACCAATGTCTGTATTACCTCACCAATGTCTGTATTACACCACATGGTCTGTATTACACCACCAATGGTCTGTATTACACCACCAATGATCTATATTACACCACCAATGATCTGTATTACACCACATGGTCTGTATTACACCACCAATGGTCTGTATTACACCACATGGTCTGTATTACACCACCAATGATCTGTATTACACCACATGGTCTGTATTACACCACCAATGGTCTGTATTACACCACCAATGGTCTGTATTACACCACATGGTCTGTATTACACCACATGGTCTGTATTACACCACCAATGTCTGTATTACTTCACCAATGTCTGTATTACCTCACCAATGTCTGTATTACACCACATGGTCTGTATTACACCACCAATGGTCTGTATTACACCACCAATGATCTATATTACACCACCAATGATCTGTATTACACCACATGGTCTGTATTACACCACCAATGGTCTGTATTACACCACATGGTCTGTATTACACCACCAATGATCTGTATTACACCACATGATCTGTATTACACCACCAATGGTCTTTATTACACCACCAATGATCAATATTACACCACCAATGATCTGTATTACACCACATGATCTGTATTACACCACCAATGGTCCGTATTACACCACCAATGATCTGTATTACACCACATGATCTGTATTACACCACCAATGGTCTTTATTACACCACCAATGATCAATATTACACCACCAATGATCTGTATTACACCACATGATCTGTATTACACCACCAATGGTCTTTATTACACCACCAATGATCAATATTACACCACCAATGATCAATATTACACCACCAATGATCTGTATTACACCACATGATCTGTATTACACCACCAATGGTCCGTATTACACCACATGGTCTATATTACACCACATGATCTGTATTACACCACCAATGGTCCGTATTACACCACATGGTCTGTATTACACCACCAATGATCTGTATTACACCACCAAGATCTGTATTACACCACATGGTCTATATTACACCACACGATCTGTATTACACCACAAGATCTGTATTACACCACCAATGGTCCGTATTACACCACATGGTCTATATTACACCACCAATGATCTGTATTAAACCACCAAGATCTGTATTACACCACATGATCTGTATTACACCACCAATGATCTGTATTACACCACCAATGGTCCGTATTACACCACATGGTCTGTATTACACCACCAATGATCTGTATTACACCACGTGATCTGTATTACACGGCTCGTACTTTCTGGTGCAATGCTGCCCCTCACAGGTGCAAATGGGTCATTACACCCTTGACCTATAAAGTGTGGACTCACAAAGGTTAAAAAGTTGAAATAAAGTACTCTTGCGTCACGTAGATTGTGTCCTTTTATTTTATTGCAGTTTAAACTCGCACTTTAGGTCAACATTAGAGTTATTTTGGATGGAGTGTACATCTTACTATATCTTGTGTTGCGTACAAGTAAGAATGTGTGACAAACTTGTTCAAGTCAAGAAATGTTCAATGTATGTCATTGCTCTAAAGTTCTAAACCCAGAACCGAGTCAAGAAAAAAGCGGCATACAAGTCTATTTTAAGCATCATAGCAGCCTACGGTCACCATGGCAACGACACATCCTCTCTGTCAAGTGTGTGTTCTCATGTGCGACATCAAACTTGCTTTTACAGAGAAGCTTTGATTGCAGACCGAGCAAGTAAAAGGTCTCTCCCCAGTGTGCGTTCTCAAGTGCCTTTTTAAATGTGTATTTTGAGAGAATCTCACTCCGCACACAGAGCAGGCAAAAGGTTTCTCCCCAGTGTGCGTTCTCATGTGTTGGACCAACGTTGAACGAACGGTGAAGCTCGTTTTGCAGACTAGGCAGATGAAAGGTTTCTCTCCGGTGTGCGTTCTCGTGTGTGTCCTCAGGTTCTCCCGGCGAGGGAACCTTTTCTCGCAAATTGGGCAGGCAAAAGGTTTCTCTCCCGTGTGCGTTCTCTGGTGCACGACCCACGCTGACCGATCGCAGAATATCCGCTTGCAGACTGTGCATGAGAACGGTTTCTCTCCCGTGTGTATTCTGGTGTGTGTGACCAAATGCGCCTTTTCATAGAATCCTTGGCTGCAGAATGAGCAGGCGAAAGGTTTCTCACCCGTGTGGTATCTCGCGTGTCTTTTCAGATTCTTTTTATGGCCAAAAGTTTTGTCACACTGAGAGCATTTCCAGCGAGTGTTGTCAGCGTGACGCGTTGGAGCAGCTTTAGAGTCTTCATCTTCGTCAGTGTCAGCAGAGTGAGACGTCGTCTCGTCACTCTCTGATAGTGGAGCTTGTGATCCTCCACCATCAGCTTCTCTCGTCATGTGTTGAGTCCAGCTGCTGCTTGGAGGCTCCGCCCCTCTCCTCTTCGCCTCACCTTCACCTCTGACCTCATCACCTTCACTCTTCACCAGGACACAAATCACTGGTAACTCCTCCAGTTCTTCAGGGTGTTCCCCCTCCTGGCCGATGCTGTAATCCTCCTCTTCTTCTTTAATGTGGGGGGTCTGTGGCTCCTCCTGGTCAAGGTGATGGGGACCGTCAGCAGGTCTAATCCCAACAACGCCCGTCATTTTTGCCGGCTGTAAAAAAAGTCAAAATTGTCTCTTAAAATTGTCTGCTAAAAAAAGATCCTCTGTTAATAACCAAGTTAGTAAAACATGCGAGAGTAAATCCTGGTTTATACTCTCGTATCACAGAACTTGCGTAAGTAAGCGATGCCTCCCCCCTGCGTACCCCCCCCCCCCCCCGCAGGCCCCGCAGGCACCCCTCAAATATCTTAGATTGGCGTCATGGCAACATAAATTGCAGAGCTGTGATTGGTCAGCTTGTTGAACACTACCTTTCCGGGGTTTCCTGCCCCGCAAAATAAAAACTAAAACAACTACAACCTCCATTTCCGAACCAATGGAACACTTTGAGGAACTTTATTTCTTGTTGCATCCTTTTTATTTATTTGTTACATTTTAGTCATTTAGATGAGATATTCTGCACTTCTTTTAAGGTATATTTTATTAATGTATTTTATTCATGCTTCCATATTACCATATAAATGTGACACTAATGTGTGGTGTTATGGCTTTATGTTGTTGTGTTATGGCTTTATGTTGTTGTGTTATGGCTTTATGTTGTTGTGTTTAGTCCTCTGGTTATTGTGTTATGGCTTTATGTTGTTGTGTTATGGCTTTATGTTGTTGTGTTATGGCTTTATGTTGTTGTGTTTAGTCCTCTGGTTATTGCGTTATGGCTTTATGTTGTTGTGTTATGGCTTTATGTTGTGTTTAGTCCTCTGGTTGAAGTGTTATGGATTTATGTTGTTGTGTTATGGCTTTATGTTGTTGTGTTATGGCTTTATGTTGTTGTGTTATGGCTTTATGTTGTTGTGTTTAGTCCTCTGGTTATTGTGTTATGGCTTTATGTTGTTGTGTTATGGCTTTATGTTGTTGTGTTATGGCTTTATGTTGTTGTGTTTAGTCCTCTGGTTATTGCGTTATGGCTTTATGTTGTTGTGTTATGGCTTTATGTTGTGTTTAGTCCTCTGGTTGAAGTGTTATGGATTTATGTTGTTGTGTTATGGCTTTATGTTGTTGTGTTATGGCTTTATGTTGTTGTGTTTAGTCCCCTGGTTATTGTGTTATGGCTTTATGTTGTTGTGTTTTGGCTTTATGTTGTTGTGTTATGGCTTTATGTTGTTGTGTTTAGTCCTCTGGTTGAAGTGTTATGGATTTATGTTGTTGTGTTATGGCTTTATTTGTTGTGTTTAGTCCTCTGGTTATTGTGTTATGGCTTTATGTTGTTGTGTTATGGCTTTATGTTGTTGTGTTATGGCTTTATGTTGTGTTTAGTCCTCTGGTTGAAGTGTTATGGATTTATGTTGTTGTGTTATGGCTTTATGTTGTTGTGTTATGGCTTTATGTTGTTGTGTTATGGCTTTATGTTGTTGTGTTTAGTCCCCTGGTTATTGTGTTATGGCTTTATGTTGTTGTGTTATAACTTTATGTTGTTGTGTTATGGCTTTATGTTGTTGTGTTTAGTCCCCTGGTTATTGTGTTATGGCTTTATGTTGTTGTGTTATGGCCTTATGTTGTGTTTAGTCCTCTGGTTATTGTGTTATGGCTTTATGCTATTGTGTTGTGGCGTTTGTATTTGTCATAGCTGTTTATTTTAATGAGAGTAGTAGCAGATCAAACCCCTGTTCATTTAACCTGAAGAGATTTGGTTGCACTTATTTTTTGTATATATTTTATTATTTCTATGTAAAAAAAACAACAGTAAAAGTAGAAAGTAAATCTAATGTTAAGTCAACCTGAAGAGATGTTGGTTGGACTTTATAGTTTATATGAATATTATAGTACAGTACATTATAGTTTATATGAATATTATAGTACAGTACATTATAGTTTATATGAAGATTGTACAGTACATTATAGTTTATATGAATATTATAGTACAGTACATTATAGTTTATATGAAGATTATACAGTACATTATAGTTTATATGAATATTATAGTACAGTACATTATAGTTTATATGAAGATTGTACAGTCAATTATTATCTTATGTTGAAAAACAAAAGTAGAAATAGCAGGTCAACTTTCATTGAAAATATGAGCAGAAAAAGTTTCTTCTTGTGAATTGAAGTTAAAGTGTTGCTTGCACTTGATTCACATGCGACGTGAATGCCCATTCACCCATCCATTTCCTACCGCTTGTCCCTGAATTGTTCATTCATTGTTTGTTTTAACAGCAGAGCAACAAAGCAAATGTTACTCACAAGACAAAGAACCGTCCTATAAAACATTCTAAGTAGGAATATTGTTTGTGTTCCAGTCCAAAGTTAGTAAACATGCTTGAAGAAAATAAGTAAACAAACCTGTTCTGTGTGCAGTTGACGTTGATATTTTGTTCCTCCTCCTATTCTGCTATCGTTCTTTCTAACACTACAAATATGTCTTCCCCAGCAGCAGTTTTGTATTTAACTCATGTTGTCACCATCCCTCCACTTGACGAGTTCATCCTAACATGAATTAACGCACAACACGTGACGAAAAAGGGACAAAAAGCGGCTAAAAATATCTCCTTTTGCTAACTTCTCCCAATCCTTTTGTTGCAGCCTCACCGAGAACCTAGACCAAAAATGGCGATGTGCGCATGCGCAGTATTTGACGCTGACTTCCGTTTATCTTGACATGAGCCTTTTTTTCTAAAACGACTACCTGGTTACATACAAGAAGAAGTCTAGAACTGAGAACAATGTGGTTTTTTAATGTACTATTTTTATTTATTTGAATAACAGTCTAATTCTTGTCGCAAACACACCACAGATGCCACACTGACCCCTAGTGGAGCCCTCCTGGAACTACATTTTAAAATTCTTTTTTTTCCACCTGGCTACATTTAACAATTCCAATAACGACAATCAAGTATTTTCACATTATAACAAGAAGTAACACATACACATAAAAGAGTAACAAATAACAACAACAAAATAAAGTAATACAAATATAAATAAATAAAAGAAGGAAGATGACATGTGCAAGGAATAAAAGCTTCAAACTATCGGGCTGTAAATTTATATTTTCTTTGAAGCTGATTGTATGTACAGTTGTTTTTTTTTAGAATTTGGGAGGTTAAGATGACCTTTTTTGTTTTTCTTTGTCGTTATTGTACTTTTTTTTTTTTTAGTTCAGAAAAAAACAAAAATAAATATGTGATAAGACTCTGGATTTCTAAATGTGAAATTTAGCTAAAAGACAAAACAGTTTTATTGCATTATGCAACTCTTGATTCAAATTACAATGTAAAAATAAAATAATTTCTTTTTTTTAACTCACAAAATGTATGAGGCCGTCGTGTTGTCGCAACTGGCTGTGCAGCGAATTATCTACGGCAAATCAACTGGGACAAACTCACACGCCATCATGTTTTTGAATACATTAACTACAGCTTTAACAGAAAACATACTAAATAATTACAAAACGGGGTAACATAGTCTTGTATATTTGATGGTCATGTGATGAGTGATGAGCCAAGAAGACGCCAACGAGGAATTGTTGAACAAAAAGCTTTAATTGTTTGAGCGAGCCTCAAACTGGAACTGCAGCTTCCAGGAGAAAAGAGTACGGGCCGCATCTCTCTTCTGCTGTCCTCTTGGACAACTGTCCTTAAATACCTTTTACACGAAGACCCTTACTCTTTGTAGTTCTAGCCTCGGAGCTGGTCAGTGATGAGTGATGAGCCAAGAAGATGCCAACAAGGAATCGTCGAACAAAAAGCTTTATTTGTTTCAGCGAGCCTCAGACTGGAACTGCAGCTTCCAGGAGAAAAGAGTATGGGCCGCATCTCTCTTCTGCTGCCCTCTTGGACAACTGTCCTTAAATACCTTTTACACGAAGACCCTTACTCTTTGTAGTTCTAGCCTCGGAGCTGGTCAGTGATGAGTGATGAGCCAAGAAGATGCCAACAAGGAATCGTCGAACAAAAAGCTTTATTTGTTTCAGCGAGCCTCAGACTGGAACTGCAGCTTCCAGGAGAAAAGAGTACGGGCCGCATCTCTCTTCTGCTGTCCTCTTGGACAACTGTCCTTAAATACCTTTTACACGAAGAGCCTTACTCTTTGTAGTTCTAGCCTTGGAACTGGTCAGTCTGGCCAGTCAATCTTTCCTTGACATTATTCCTCTGATCAGTTTGAGTCGGTTGACCATCCTCTACTCATACCGACAAGGGCTTCCTACCAGATGTTGCTAATGTCTTTACACTTCCTCCTAAAATCCAACTGCTGCTACCCTTTAAGAGTCCAATTTCCTCGGGACAAGCGCCACCACTCTCTGGAGCGCCTTCCGCCCGATTGTAGCTGAGATAGGCTCCAGCACCCCCCGCGACCCAGAAAGGGATAAGCGGTAGAAAATGGATGAATGGACAACGTGACAACTTCACTGCTTTTGTACAATATTTCTTCCAGGAAACATTTATTTGGTTTTCCTTTCCATACAGAATGGATTACTAATGAAAAGCGAGGTGCGAGAGTCTTTCATGCGTAACGAGAGTAACACAGAAATGAACTGAGGGCTACAACACAGGTTAACCACAATATCGTAACATATTTGTAAAGTACACAAACATACCTCACCACATCAGCGCCTGAGTCACACCTCCATGTCCTCCACACTGCAGCTAATCACTCTTAGCAGCGTGTGTTCTCATGTGATTATTCAGTGACGAATGATAGCTAAAACTTGTGCTGCATATTGCGCAAGTAAAAGGTTTTTCCCCGGTGTGCGATCTTGTGTGCGTTATCAAGTTTGTATTTTGAGCAAATCGCTTGCCACAAACCAAGCAGGCAAAAGGTTTCTCCCCGGTGTGCGTCTTCATGTGTTGCGCCAGCCCCGACTGAACTCGGAAGCTGGTGTTGCAGACCGAGCAGGAAAATGGCCTCTCTCCAGTGTGCGTTGTCGTGTGTGTCCTCAAATTTCCCTTCCTGGAGAACCTTTGACCGCACAACGAGCAAGCAAAAGGTTTCTCGCCCGAGTGTGTTTGTGTGTGCGTTAACAACTGTCCCTTTTGAGCAAACCTTCGACCGCACACTGAGCAGGTGAAAGGTTTCTCCCCAGTGTGCGTCCTCATGTGCTTAATCAACAACGGACGGACACGGAAACTCGTGTTGCAGACTGAGCAGGGAAAAGGTTTTTCTCCCGTGTGTATCCTGGTGTGTATCACCAGATGTGCGTTCTCGTAGAATCCTTGACCGCAGAATGAGCAGATGAAGGTTTTTTGTCCTGAGTGAGATCTCATGTGTCTCGACAAGTTTCTCTTGTTGACAAAAGTTTTGTCACATTGCAAACATTTGAAGTGAGAGTTGTCAGCGTGAGATGTCGGATCAGCTTTAGAGTCTTCATCATCAGTGTCAGGAGAGTGTGACGTTGTGTCCTCACTATCTGACAGCGGAGCTAAGATCTTGTCTGCTTGTGATCCTCCACTGGGGTCTCCATCAGCTTCTGTTGTCATGTGTTGAGTTGAGCTGCTGCCTGGTCTCTCCACCTCTCTCTTCTCCTCACTTTCACCTCTGACATCATCCTCTTCACTCTTCACGATGACACGAATGAGCGGGAACCCCTCCAGTCCTTCAGCCCTCGCCTGGCTGATGCTGTGTTCCTCCTCTTCATTTTTAATGTAGGGGGGCTGTGGCTCCTCCTGCTCTCCTTCACTGGAACTTTCTGTAGGCCTGGTGTCCATTGTTTGTGTGGCTGTAAATACAAAGTCAAATGTTGCTATTAAAAGTGTCCTCTGATAAATTATGATTTTATTTATTTTTCAAACACAGAAACCTGAGATGAGGCTGGTACCTTTTAGGGGAATATTTTCCCACACTGGTTCAAGTGTAACTTAAAGGCCTACTGAAATGATTTTTTTTAATTTAAACGGGAATAGCAGATCCATTCTATGTGTCATACTTGATCATTTCGCGATATTGCCATATTTTTGCTGAAAGGATTTAGTAGAGAAAATCGACGATAAAGTTCGCAACTTTTGCTGGCTGATAAAAAAAAGCCTTGCCTGTAGCGGAAGTAGCGTGACGTCACAGGAGCTAGTATTCCTCACAATTCCCCGTTGTTTACAATGGAGCGAGAGAGATTCGGAGCGAGAAAGTGACGATTACCCCATTAATTTGAGCGAGGATGAAAGATTCGTAGATGAGGAACGTTACAGTGAAGGACTTGAGAGGCAGTGATGGACGTATCTTTTTTCGCTCTGACTGTAACTTAGGTACAAGCTGGCTCATTGGATTCCACACTCTCTCCTTTTTCTATTGTGGGTCACGGATTTGTATTTGAAACCACCTGGGATACTATATCCTCTTGAAAATGAGAGTCCAGAACGCCAAATGGACATTCAGTGCCTTTTATCTCCACGACAATACATCTGCGAAATGCTTTAGCTACGAGCTAACGTGATAGCATTGTGCTTTAACTGCATATAGAAACAAAATAAATAAACCCCTGACTGGAAGGATAGATAGAAAATCAACAATACTATTAAACCGTGGACATGTAAATACACGGTTAATGCTTTCCAGCCTGGCGAAGGTTAACAATGCTGTGCTAACGACGCCATTGAAGCTAACTTAGCAACCGGACCGCACAGAGCTATGCTAAAAACATTAGCTCTCCACCTACGCCAGCCAGCCCTCATCTGCTCATCAACACCCGTGCTCACCTGCGTTCCAGCGATCGGCAGAAGGACGAAGGACTTCACCCGATGCGTTTGGCGGCCCGGAGACGTAGGAAGTCAAGGTGAGGTCGGCGGCTAGCGCGGCTAGCGCTCCAACAAAGTCCTCCTGCTTGTGTTGCTGTAGTCCGCTGCTAATACACCGATCCCACCTACAACTGTCTTCTTTGCAGCCTTCATTGTTCATTAAACAAATTGCAAAAGATGTCCAGAATACTGTGGAATTATGAAATGAAAACAGCTTTTTGTATAGGATTCTACGGGGTACCATAACTTCCGTTATACTGACTTTGTCACGCGCATACGTCATCATACCGCGACGTTTCAGACAGATATTTCCCGGGAAATTTTAAACATCACTTTATAAGTTAACCCGGCCGTATTGGCATGTGTTGCAATGTTAAGATTTCATCATTGATATATAAACTATCAGACTGCGTGGTCGCTAGTAGTGGCTTTTAGTAGGCCTTTAAAGATGTCGATAATAGGCTTCATTCACCATGTAAAGCGCTTTGAGTCTCTAGAGAAAAGCGCTATGTAAAAAATAATTAACTTTACAAGCCTGGACAGTGGAGGACAATGTGTGCACGCTAGTTAACTTTCAGTTTCAGTACAGCATTATTCACATGTGAATAACATAAAAATACATTTACAGTACATGTACGGACATTAAGATTTTCAATCCGGCCCGCCGGACGTTCTACATCATTTTTTCAGACTTTTAACATGAAAAGTGTATTCACCATTATGATGAGCAGTGCTATTTTTTAAATGACTTAGTCTAGAACGATAGAAAGTATTTCACTGGTTAAAATCTGCGCTTTTGGGTGTTCTAGGAGTTATTACAGTAATCTAGGTCACAGCAGCTCAGACCAGGAACAAAGCAGAGTGGGCGGGGCTTGTTTTCAGAGCAGCCAGCCTGAAACGCATGTGTCAGAAACGTATGCAGAAGCACATTTTTTACAACAAATATCTTCGTAAAAGTGATAATTTATCATATTGTAGGTTTTTAATACCCTTGTTTGTTTGTTACATTTGTGTTGTGTTTTGCTTGGTTGTAAAAGATACACAACTATGGAGGAGCTGCTCTGACAAGTAAAAGATGTTCATATGTTGTTAATATTCAGTGTTTTATTGTTCATAGTTAATTTTGTAATTCCCACCTTCTTTATTTTCATGTACATTTTGGGTGTCCCATTCAGTAAAAATTGTAAAATTCAATTTTTTTGAGGTTGTCTGTCATAACTTTTTTAGAACTCTATGGGACATTGTGACTTTTGGTATTAGTGTTCTTGGAAAAAAAGGGGACCCAAACACACACATACTGTGAAGTGAAGTGAATTATATTTATATAGCGCTTTTTCTCGAGTGACTCAAAGCACTTTTACATAGTGCAAGCCAATATCTAAGTGACATTTAAAGCAGTGTGGGTGAAGTGTCTTGCCCAAGGACACAACGGCAGTGACTAGGATGGCGGAAGCGGGGATCGAACCTGGAACCCTCAAGTTGCTGGCACGGCCACTCTACCAACTGAGCTATACCGCCCTGAGCTAAATGTGTACATATAATTTATACACATATACACAGTGGGCCCCCAAACACTTTTTTTTCTCTCAATGTGGCCCCCAAGTCAAAACTATTTGCCCAGCTCTGATCTATACCATGCAGTTGGCCAGCTATAACTTTTAGATAACACATAAGTACATATATTTTTATATATATATATTGATGTGTTTTTTTTTCACTTTTTAAATTGGTTCTACTTTTCAAACCTGTATCTTATTTATATTTTCTTTATATATCCTTTCAGATGTTATTTTTGTGTGCAATATGCTTCCCTCCAAAAATTTGTTGAAAGGACTAGTTGGTACAATCCCTGGGGACTCTGCATGGTATGGGCGTCCTCCTCCCTGAGCCAGGCTTGCACCCGACCGCAAAAAAAAAAAAATAAAAAAATAAAATAAAATAAAATAAAATAATGTAAAAAATAATTAAATTTAAAAAAAATATATATATATATATATATATCTATATATATATATATATATATATATATATATATATATATATATATATATATATATATATATATACACATATATATATATTAATGTGTTTATTTACTTTATATATCCTTTCAGATGTTATTTTTGTGTGCATCCATCCATCCATTTTCTACCGCTTATTCCCTTCGGGGTCGCGGGGGGCGCTGGAGCCTATCTCATCTACAATCGGGCAGAAGGCGCGGTGTGCAATACGCTTTCCCCCCAAAACAAATCAATACGCCGACTTCCTGTTTACATCGGTGACGTCACAGAGTGCCCGGATGTTTGACTTCCTCCTTGCAAGTGTCCTTTGGACGCTCTCATTTGTTGTTTTTCTACTGACACGCACAACGAAACGCTTTCGTTTCAACCTCACATGTGTCAAATACTCATGACAATTCCACAAACCAAACCGAAACTAACACATTTAACCTTTTTCTAAAATGTCTTCGTGATCGCATAGAAAAACATAAAACGTGTGAGAGTAAAGAAGTAAACAAACCTGTTGTTGAAAAGAGCGTCCAGTAGTTGACGTTGTCGCTCCTTCTCTTTTGTTCCAGAAAGTTCCTCCTCTCGTGTTGTCGACGTGTTGGCTCAGTTTCTCGCCTCTTTGTTAGCCGTTAGCGAGCTAAGCTAAGCTAGATAAGTTTTAAAAATGCAGGAGGCGGATCCGTCCTAAAGGATGTCAATGTAAGATGTTTGCTGCATCCCCCATGCGAAGGTGTAGGTTATATAGAAGCAATGTTGCAGAAAAACACACAATAAAACCACCAACAGGCGCACAACGCTCTTGTTTGCTACAACCGGAAGTAGTGGCGACGCTACGGCAAGCCCAAAAGCCCAAACTACAAGCTTATATTTGCGCGATTATTGTGTGTTGATATTTTAGAGCAGGGGTCAGCAACCTTTTTAATACCAAGAGCTACTTCTTGGGTAGTGATTAATGCGAAGGGCTACCAGTTTGATACACACTTCAATAAATTGCCAGAAATAGCCAATTTGCTCAATTTACCTTTAATGAAATGAATTTTTTTTAACTCTGTGTTATTATTAATAATTAATGATATTTACACTTAATTGAATGGTTTAAAAGAGGAGAAAACATGAAAAAAATGACAATTAAATGTTGAAACATAGTTAATCTTCAATTTCGACTCTTTAAAATTCAAAATTCAAACGAAAAAAAGAAGAGAAAAACTAGCTAATTTGAATCTTTTTGAAAAAATTAAAAAAATAATTTATGGAACATCATTAGTAATTTTTCTTGATTAAGATTAATTTTAGAATTTTGATGACATGTTTTAAATAGGTTAAAATCCAATCTGCACTTTGTTAGAATATATAACAAATTGGACCAAGCTATATTTCTAACAAAGACAAATCATTATTTCTTCTAGATTTTCCAGAACAAAAATTTTAAAAGAAATTCAAAAGACTTTGAAATAAGATTTAAATTTGATTCTACAGATTTTCTAGATTTGCCAAAAAAAATGTTTTGAATTTTAATCATAATAAGATTGAAGAAATATTTCACAAATATTCTTCGTCGAAAAAACAGAAGATAAAATGAAGAATTAAATTGAAATTGATTTATTATTCTTTACAATAAAAAAATTACTTGAACATTGATTTAAATTGTCAGGAAAGAAGAGGAAGGAATTTAAAAGGTAAAAAGGTATATGTGTTTAAAAATCCTAAAATCATTTTTAAGGTTGTATTTTTTCTCTAAAATTGTCTTTCTGAAAGTTATAAGAAGCAAAGTAAAAAAAATTAATGAATTTATTTAAACAAGTGAAGACCAAGTCTTTAAAATATTTTCTTGGATTTTCAAATTCTATTTGAGTTTTGTCTCTCTTAGATTTAAAGATGTCAGGCAAAGCGAGACCAGCTTGCTAGTAAATAAATACAATTTAAAAAATAGAGGCAGCTCACTGGTAAGTGCTGCTATTTCAGCTATTTTTAGAACAGGCCAGCAGGCTACTCATCTGGTCCTTACGGGCACCGCGTTGGTGACCCCTGTTTTAGAGTGACACGCAAATGTTCCCATTGGATGAAGGACTTCAAATGAATAATAAACATTTTGGAAAATTAATAATAATAAAAAAAGTCTAAGATTAGTCAGATCTAGTCTTTACCATGAATTGATTAATGTATTGTGAGGCACATGCACTAACCCCTCTACGTTATTGTCCAAACTACAACCTTTTGTGGCAAACGGTGTGGGTTCTATCCCAGGCCGAGGTTTGTTAAAGTTAAGTTAAAGTACCAATGATTGTCACACACACACTAGGTGTGGTGAAATTTGTCCTCTGCATTTGACCCATCACCTTGGGGAGCAGCGGGCAGCAGCGGCGCCGCGCCCGGGAATCATTTTGGTGATTTAACCCCCAATTCCAACCCTTGATGCTGAGTGCCAAGCAGGGAGGTAATGGCTCCCATTTTTATAGTCTTTGGTATGACACGGCTGGGATTTGAACCCCAACCTACCGGTTTGCTTCAGGAAACTAGAACATCTATTTTAACAATCCAAAAAGACAGGGTTTTTTTTGTTTTTATTCTGTTGACATGGTTATTTTGCACATATTTTTTTAAACTATTTTTTTTAATTAGAAAAAATAAAATAAAAAATACAAATAATTGATCAAATTCAGGTTTTACTCAAATAGTATAAAAATCGTTTCACACAAAAAATAAAAATATATTAAATTTAAGTAAATCGTGTAAGGGTAGGCTTTTTTTTTTCCTTCAGGAAGTTAGCAAGAAAACTGTGCATAATCCGTTCATCATGAGCCAATATGACATTAATATTTCTCTGTCATGGGCCTGTAAGTCATTGCTAAGCTAATGGATGTTAGCATAGTGCTAAGTAACAAATTACATTTCAAAACAAATGTTGATGCAAACATTTTACCCATTTTAAATAATAACAACTTTTTAAAGCGAGCAAGTGCATCCAGGTGGGGGGAAAAATGAATTTTACATTGTAATTCTGAAAAGACTCCACTAGGGGTCAGTGTGGCGTGTTTGCAACGTTGCACAGGGGTAAGAGTAAAGTCACGTGTTTCAGTGAACTCGTAGCTTTGGGAGGTAAATATCCCTAATAGATAAGTCTTATACCACATGTTGTGTAGGGAAATGGTGGCGGTATTAGTTTCATATGTGTGGTTTTTCCATTTAATTTGGTATCCTCGCTCATCCATGCGGACTGGACACTGGCCGAGAGTTAGTGGGCGGGCGAGGGTGGAGTCGGCTCTCTTGGTTGCTTTGTTGGGTCTGCTCCTGTCTCTGGCCATGCTCCCCCCCCCCCCCCCCCCCCCGCAGACGGTAGTGTGGAACACCGCAGAGGCCACCACAATGTATATGTTTTTTTTGGGGTTTTTTTGTACTTTAGTAGCTGTATGTACAAGTGGCTGGTTGCATCAGCTCTGCTCTTTTAATATCTTTAATGTCCTTTGATGTTCCCTCTTACACACATGCTTATGTGTGCTGTGGCTATGAGGGTTTTTTTTACCCCTTGGGCCCAGGCTTACACTGATTTGTTTTCCCCCTCAATCTCTCACCCTCACCAGCGTTTACTTGTTTCTCACCTTTTTTGTAAGGGCCGCCAGAAAGTTGGCAGAACCGTCAGCGATCCTGTTCTGTCTCCCTGTAATGTTTGATCCTGTTCTGTCTCCCTGTAATGTTTGATCCTGTTCTGTCTCCCTGTAATGTTTGATCCTGTTTTGTCTCCCTGTAATGTTTGATCCTGTTCTGTCTCCCTGTAATGTTTGTCTGATCTTGAATGGGATTGTGCTGAAAATGTTAATTTCCCCTCGGGGATTATTAAAGTATTTCTGATTCTGATTACTTTTAGGAAAGACCAAATAGTGGCGATCCTTTCACCCATCTTGCTAGCAAAGCAGTTATTGTAACATTTAGTGATTTTTGTTAGCTACAAAGAATAAATATTCACCGTGTTGTACATGTACTGTCTCTTTATCTATTTGTAAATGGGTACCACTTTTGTTGCAGAAACGTGTTTGTACTTTTGTTGCTACTTCAAAGGTCATTCAGGAGATTTTGGACAAATAAGGTAAACATCTTTTTTTTTGTCCTGTCCAGCTTCTCAGACAAATCATATAGTAGATGTAGATGATCATATAGTAGATGTAGATGATCATATAGTAGATGTAGATGATCATATAGTAGATGTAGATGATCATATAGTAGATGTAGATGATCATATAGTAGATGTAGATGATCATATAGTAGATGTAGATGATCATATAGTAGATGATCATATAGTAGATGTAGATGTAGATGTAGATGTAGATGTAGATGCACATATCGGCTGTTCACATTTACTTTACAAAAGAGAAGTGTAGGATACTTCTCTTGTTGCCTTATTTGTATTTGACTTGATTAAATGTATTTATATTATCATTTGGTGCAGCCGGGCCGGAGCAGGAGGGGATAGAAAGAGATAAAAATAGGGAGACAGAGGGGGGATTGTGGGGACAAGAGGAGGATAAGACAGAGAGACAACAACAACAACAGCAAACACAACAACAACAACAACAGAGCAACATCAGCAAATAGGACATGTACAAATATGATGGTAAAAGTAATATAAAAGAAGCAGTTAGCGAAATAATTAATAATACAAAAATGACAATGAGCATTATTACACTACAAATGGATCAATACAAATACCAATAGAAATATCATTATTGATAATGAACAATACCAATAATTGACCTCTATTATCAACAATACAGTTGTTGAAATGCAACAATACATATACGTCATGATAACTAGAGATACAAAAGAATGCAGAAAAATGGAGGGGAAGAAAGAGAAGCAACCTACATTAACCTTGTAGATTGTTATAGTAAAAATAGGTTAAGCTTTGTCAGTGTGCCATGTGTTACCCAGTTTACCCTAGGGCAACAACGTTAATAGATTCAGTATATGCTGTTGAGTCTACTAGAGATTTATTCATCTACTTTATTAATACTATAAAGGATATTTTCTTCATGCTAACAAATATCACCAAAGACGCTATAATGTGGTCATCCGTGTCCAATAAAGCACTGGTCTTTCCTGCACAACAACTAACTTTGAAGTTTCTCTTATGAAAACGGAGAATGAGAGCACGGTGGATTGGACCAACAATCACAATATTTATTACTCGGACTTAACATGACGCTAGTTTATTTGCACAAGCAGGTCTTCTAGTTATATTTAGGCGTAGCAACCACAAACTAATGTGATCACGCTCTTTTCTTTACATTTAGTTCTGCTCTCAAACACTACTTATATAGTCGAGATTAAACTGGATTGCATCACAGAAAGTTTCTCAAACAAATCAAATGTTAAAGCAAACATTTTAGAAAGTGATCACTGCAGACACAAGTTTTGTATTGTGACGTATTTGAGAGCCACTTTCCTAATTTCCCTGACTTTAGTCCGTTTATTAACCACTTTTGTCGGGACTCTATTGATATGTTTTTCTTATCTCTTAGAAGAGCACACTAAATCGGGAATTTTTAGCTGAATAACGCCTCTCTCTCACTCGAATTATACGCTCAAACTTGTTGGCCATCTTGTGAATTACACCACGACAAGGTAAAAGAGGACACCCCCTAGTTTCCTACGCTTATGTCAGTAAATGCTGAAATAAACATTAAACGTTGTCGTCTTAGATGTTGTCAATTACTGTCGAACCTCGATTTATAAACTTGTTCTTAAACAGGGTTTGCATATCGAAAAGTTTGTATAGCGAAGCAAACTTCTCAATAGGAAACCATTTTAATATAAATAATGTGTCGCAGCCTTTTAGTTGTATTAAAATTACCAATAACAATTTGATTGGGGACGTCACAAGTCAAAACATGTATTTTAGGACAACATAACATTTGTAACAGCACAAAGAAACATTTTTGTTTGGGGAGCTCTGGATAATAAGTGGATTCACCAAGCGAAATGTGCAAAGCAGTGTGATAGTCTCTCTGCCATAATGCTGCTTTAAAAGTCAGCTTTAGTGCCTCTATTTGTATTTGTTGGTCCATCTTTTGGCAGAGAGCTTTGAGCAGAGAAGTAGAATCCATGGGAGCACAGCTTGGATGTTCAAACATTTTTTATTATGTTACTTTAATTCTTCCTTTGTGACTAGAGTACAGTATAAGATGCTGAATAGTGGGACAGAGGTCTTGAGTAGTTAGATATGTGTGGAGGGCAACAAAAATAAAATAGCAGTCAAACAGTCTTGTTAATGACATCTTGAGCTCAACTTTACACAAACTATACAAAGAGCTCTGAAAAGCAACGTAAGCTCAGAGTAGCGAGTATAAGTTTACAGTTAGTGACGTTATTTTATTCAGATACATCATGCTAATAATAATGTGATGACTAAAAGTAGGTTCCTACACACCATTAGCATGCAAACATCCCCAAACAATGAAGTCTATCTTCAGGGATCAATATTGTCGCCAGTGTGTGTTTTTAAGTGTTTCCTCAATGCTGAGCGATCAACAAAATATGTATGGCAGACCGAGCAGGGAGTTGGTTTCTTCCTCGTGTGTGTTTTCATGTGCGCTATCAAATATTCCCTTTGAGAGAAACTTTTATTACACATCGCGCAGGCGTATGGTATTTCTTCTGTGTGCGTTCGCGTGTGTCTCATCCAATTTGACCGGTGGGCGAATCGCTTGCCGCAGACTGAGCAGGTGAAAGGTTTCTCCCCGGTGTGCGTTCTCGCGTGTATTATCAAATATGACTTCTGAGAGAACGTTTGGCGACAAACTGAGCAGGCGAAACGTTTCTCTTTGGCGTGCGTTTTGGAGTGCTCTCTTAAACGTGACTCTTGGAAGAATTCTTTACCGCAGACTGAGCAGGGGAAGAGTTTCTCCCCAGTGTGCGTTCTGATATGTTCTTTCATGAGCGACGTCTTCAGGAAACCCACGCCGCAGACCGAGCAGGCGTACGGGTTTTCGACCGTGTGTCTTCTCATGTGTGTTCCGGAGTGTCTCATCAGGGTTGAGGCGTGAGTGAAAGTCTTGCTGCAAACTGAGCAGGCATAGGGTCTCTCGCCCGTATGCGTCCTGGTGTGTTCTTTCATATGTGCTTTCTGAGAGAACCGTTTGCCACAAACTGAGCACATGAACGGTTTCTCTCCTGTGTGACACTGCATGTGTCTTTTCAGCTTACTGTGGTTAGTAAAAGTTTTGTCACAGTGAGAGCATTTCAAGGGAGTGTTGTCAGTGTGACACGCCTGAGCAGCTTTAGAGTCTTCCTCATCGGTGTCAGCAGGGTGTGACGTTGTGTCCTCACTATCGGACAGTGGAGCTAAGTCTGCTTGTGATCCTCCACCATCACCTTCTCTTGTCATGTGTTGAGTTGAGCTGATGCTTGGTCTCTCCGCCTCTCTCTTCTCCTCACTTTCACCTTTGACCTCATCTTCTTCACTCTTCACGATGACACCAACCACTTGCACCTCCTCCAATTTTTGAAAATGCTCAGTGATGCTGTGTTCCTCGTCTTCCTCTTTAAAGTGAGGAGGCTGTGGCTCCTCCCGCTCTCTTCTGGAGGTCCACTCCTGCTGCCCAGGAGATGGATGTTCTTCACCAACATCTGCAGGACATGAGAAGACAAACACATGCTTGATGAAATCAATGACAGTTGCTGTGGGGTGGCTGGTTACCAGCGGACCTTCAACCAATAAGTCGTCAGTCTTCCTGCTGGCAAAACAACTCCTTAGCGTCTGATCCTCCCTTTGGATAAGAAAATCTTAGGGGGAACGACTTATTGGTATGCAGGATAAGTGGGGGTGTAACGGTACGTGTATTTGTATTGAACCGTTTCTGTTCGGAGGTGTACCGAACGAGTACACATGCTAACAGCGACCAGGCTAGGACAACATGTAAACGCCAGAGCTGGAAGACCCTCCTGCCTCGTTAAGATCTCCCGTTTGGGAACACTTTGGCTGTGTGATACAACAATGGAGGACGGAGGTTTGTTCAGTCGCTGCTTCTGACAACACGTCAAACATGTGTTGCACCATTCCTGCTTCCGGCTCCCAGACCGTAGTCGAGGAGCGCAGGGGAGACACTCCTCCAGGGCCCATGTATTCTCGGGGGCAACACCCTTCACTCTACCCGGCAGTGGGTCTCCACAGCTCCGGACTCCAGGGTAAATGGCGACTCCGGCGATTAGTTGCAAATCGTGGCTTTATTGTGGTCTTGCACACAGCCAATCCAACAAAACACTAGCCACTCCCCGCTCCCTCACCTCGCTCGCCCACACACTCACCTCACACGCTGCCACATATTAAAGGGCCACACACACACATACGCTACTCTCATAACACATGCTAACCCATTTGAAGCGTCACCACCGCATTCAAGCAGCCTCTCCTCGGCGAGTCAGGCAGGGCTAAAGCAATAAATGTTTTTATAGCAGCAGATTTAAGACCATATTGCATTAAAAATTAGATTTTGAGCCACTTCTATGGTGGAAGAACAATGAGCCCATACTAGTTAGCCAGGCTGGGGGGGGGGAATAGAAAAGTTAATCTGAGGCTGAGTTGACTTGAAACTGTTTAATGTTGCACTTTTTATATGTCAATCAATCAATCAATGTTTATTTATATAGCCCTAAATCACAAGTGTCTCAAAGGGCTGCACAAGCCACAACGACATCCTCGGTACAGAGTCTGTGAATGACTATGAGAAACCTTGGAGAGGACCGCATATGTGGGTAACCCCCCCACCCCCCTCCCCCCTCTAGGGGAGACCGAAAGCAATGGATGTGGAGTGGGTCTGACATAATATTGTGAAAGTCCAGTCCACATTTGCGTAGTTCAGTTGCCCCGAAAAGGCGTCGAAAGAAGCAAGAGTTTATTTCATGCTAACTTGCACAGACGTACAATTTGACAGATTTCTAGTAAACTCATAGCAATCCTGCTGAGAACCAGCATTTGCTTTTATTGCCTCTATTGTCACAGTTACACATTTCGGGTAAAAACATCTCCCTGTAATGCAAAACAGGAACGTCCACTGCAGAAGACAACAACTCTAAAATTATATACATGATACATGAACGCTTAGATAATACAAATATTATCTAATTGTAATTCAATTTGAATACAATGTTCCTTCTTTTAACCTAATCTTTTACTGCCGTGATAAGGTTGTGTTGGGGGTAAAGAAGGTAAGTTTTGTCATTTTATTTTATCTGAGCAACAACTTGAGGCAGTTTAGTGTTGAGTAACGTGGACCCCGACTTAAACAAGTTGAAAAACTTATTGGGGTGTTACCATTTAGTGGTCAATTGTAGGGAATATGTACTGTACTGTGCAATCTACTAATAAATATGTACTGTACTGTGTAATCTACTAATAAATATGTACTGTACTGTGCAATCTACTAATAAATATGTAGTGTACTGTGTAATCTACTAATAAATATGTACTGTACTGTGCAATCTACTAATAAATATGTAGTGTACTGTGCAATCTACTAATAAATATGTACTGTACTGTGCAATCTACTAATAAATATGTAGTGTACTGTGTAATCTACTAATAAATATGTACTGTACTGTGCAATCTACTAATAAATATGTACTGTACTGTACAATCTACTAATAAATATGTACTGTACTGTGCAATCTACTAATAAAAGTCTCAATCAATCAATCAAAAAAAGCACTTTATATGTAGAAAGGTTTTGTTAAGAAACCATTCTGAGCCTTATCTTATTTAGTTTTTATTTGATGTATGTTGACCACATGAACCCTGGCAATGGACCCTGTGTGTGTATATATGTATGTTATTGTTATGTGTGTGTGTATATGTATGTTATTGTTATGTGTGTGTGTATATGTATGTTATTGTTATGTATGTGTGTATATGTATGTTATTGTTATGTGTGTGTGTATATGTATGTCATTGTTATGTGTGTGTGTGTATGTATGTTATTGTTATGTGTGTGTGTGTATGTATGTTATTGTTATGTGTGTGTGTATATGTATGTCATTGTTATGTGTGTGTGTATATGTATGTTATTGTTATGTGTGTGTGTATATGTATGTTATTGTTATGTGTGTGTGTATATGTATGTTATTGTTATGTGTGTGTGTATATGTATGTCATTGTTATGTGTGTGTGTGTATGTATGTTATTGTTATGTGTGTGTGTGTGTGTATATGTATGTTATTGTTATGTGTGTGTGTATATGTATGTTATTGTTATGTATGTGTGTATATGTATGTTATTGTTATGTGTGTGTGTATATGTATGTCATTGTTATGTGTGTGTGTGTGTATGTATGTTATTGTTATGTGTGTGTGTGTATGTATGTTATTGTTATGTGTGTGTGTATATGTATGTCATTGTTATGTGTGTGTGTATATGTATGTTATTGTTATGTGTGTGTGTATATGTATGTTATTGTTATGTGTGTGTGTATATGTATGTTATTGTTATGTGTGTGTGTGTATATGTATGTCATTGTTATGTGTGTGTGTGTATGTATGTTATTGTTATGTGTGTGTATATGTATGTTATTGTTATGTGTGTGTGTATATGTATGTTATTGTTATGTGTGTGTGTATATGTATGTTATTGTTATGTATGTGTGTATATGTATGTTATTGTTATGTGTGTGTGTATATGTATGTCATTGTTATGTGTGTGTGTGTATGTATGTTATTGTTATGTGTGTGTGTGTATGTATGTTATTGTTATGTGTGTGTGTATATGTATGTCATTGTTATGTGTGTGTGTATATGTATGTTATTGTTATGTGTGTGTGTATATGTATGTTATTGTTATGTGTGTGTGTATATGTATGTTATTGTTATGTGTGTGTGTATATGTATGTCATTGTTATGTGTGTGTGTGTATGTATGTTATTGTTATGTGTGTGTGTGTGTGTATATGTATGTTATTGTTATGTGTGTGTGTATATGTATGTTATTGTTATGTATGTGTGTATATGTATGTTATTGTTATGTGTGTGTGTATATGTATGTCATTGTTATGTGTGTGTGTGTATGTATGTTATTGTTATGTGTGTGTGTGTATGTATGTTATTGTTATGTGTGTGTGTATATGTATGTCATTGTTATGTGTGTGTGTATATGTATGTTATTGTTATGTGTGTGTGTATATGTATGTTATTGTTATGTGTGTGTGTATATGTATGTTATTGTTATGTGTGTGTGTGTATATGTATGTCATTGTTATGTGTGTGTGTGTATGTATGTTATTGTTATGTGTGTGTATATGTATGTTATTGTTATGTGTGTGTGTATATGTATGTTATTGTTATGTGTGTGTGTATATGTATGTTATTGTTATGTGTGTGTGTATATGTATGTTATTGTTAAGTGTGTGTGTATATGTATGTCATTGTTATGTGTGTGTGTATATGTATGTTATTGTTATGTGTGTGTGTATATGTATGTTATTGTTATGTGTGTGTGTATATGTATGTTATTGTTATGTGTGTGTGTGTATATGTATGTTATTGTTATGTGTGTGTGTATATGCATGTTATTGTTATGTGTGTGTGTATATGTATGTTATTGTTATGTGTGTGTGTATATGTATGTTATTGTTATGTGTGTGTGTATATGTATGTTATTGTTATGTGTGTGTGTGTATATGTATGTCATTGTTATGTGTGTGTGTGTATGTATGTTATTGTTATGTGTGTGTATATGTATGTTATTGTTATGTGTGTGTGTATATGTATGTTATTGTTATGTGTGTGTGTATATGTATGTTATTGTTATGTGTGTGTGTATATGTATGTTATTGTTAAGTGTGTGTGTATATGTATGTCATTGTTATGTGTGTGTGTATATGTATGTTATTGTTATGTGTGTGTGTATATGTATGTTATTGTTATGTGTGTGTGTATATGTATGTTATTGTTATGTGTGTGTGTGTATATGTATGTTATGCCATTGTTTACACATTTGGTAAATAAATAACCAAAAAATGTATATTTTGTTGTTTTCTTACTGTACCGAAAATGAACCGAACCGTGACCTCTAAACCAAAATGTTTGTGTACCGTTACACCTCTACAGGATAGTCATTCATTAGCCACCCGGGCGCTCTAATGAATCAATATACTCTGTTTGAAAACTACCGCTTCCCGGGCATGACGGCGCGTCGTCGTCACGTGGTGACATTGCTGGTTTTTACAAGCAGAGAAGCATGTTCGGCAGCGCACACACACAGAGTACTTACAAGCAGACACAGTGTGTAGACAGAAAAGGGAGAATGGACGCATTTTGGTGTAAAAAGTCAAGATAAAGGTGAAGTTATAACACCGAAACACCCTCAGGAAGAGCTGCTTTAAGAAATGGCTAGCTAGCAGTCGGCAGTGTTTTAGCTTCTTCTAAATCACTAATCCTGGCCACAATGGCGACAAATAAGGTACGTTTCTTACAAGTACCATTATCACTGGAGGACGAGGACTAGCTAAACACGCTTCACTACACACCGTAGGAGGATACAATAGCTCACCGCTGTCACAATGTAAACAAACGCCATGGGTGGATCTACACCTGACATCCACTGTAATGATACCAATCATTGTTTTTGAGGTTATGTTAGCGCATCTAGTCGATACTACTATGATTACATCGATATTTTTTTATCGTCACACAATCTTTTTTCCTTTTTTAAAAATTCATATTACGTTTATAAAGTCAGTAAATACGTCACTGGACACATGAGGACTTTAAATATGACCAATGTATGATCCTGTATGATCCTACTTGGTATCGGATCAATACCTAAATGTGTGGTATCCTCCAAAACTAATGTCAAGTATCAAAGAAGAGAAGAATAAGTGATTATTACATTTGAACAGAAGTATAGATAGAACATGTTAAAATAGAAAGTAAGCAGATATTAACAGTAAATGAACAAGTAGATGAATAATCCATTTTTACAGTTTGTCCCTCATAATGTGTACAAAATAATAGGTGTATAAATGACACAATATGTTACTGCATATGACTAATTAGGAGTCTTTGTTTGTTTACTTACTACTAAAAGACAAGTTGTCTAGTATGTTGACTATTTTATTTAAGGACTAAATGACAATAATAAACATATGTTTCATGTACACTAAGATTTTTTTGCTAAAATAAAGACAATAATTCAATTTTTTCTGGTCCCCTTTATTTAGAAAAAGTAGCGAAAATATCGATATAAAACATAACACAATGAATCCACCATGGATTTGTATCTTTGCAAATACACACACATTGGGTCTTAATTAGGTTTGGATGGTGAGAAGAGGTGCCAGGAACGAGACGTGCAATATATTACGTTTATAAAGTCAGTAAATATGTCCCTGGACACATGAGGTCTTCAAATATGACCAATGTATGATCCTGTATGATCCTACTTGGTATCGGATTGATACCTAAATGTGTGGTATCATCCAAAACTAATGTCAAGTATCAAAGAAGAGAAGAATAAGTGATTATTACATTTGAACAGAAGTGTAGATAGAACATGTTAAAACAGAAAATAAGCAGATATTAACAGTAAATGAACAAGTGGATGAATAATCACTTTTTACAGTTTGTCCCTCATAATGTGTACAAAATAATAGGTGTATAAATGACACAATATGTTACTGCATACGACTAATTAGGAGTCTTTGTTTGTTTACTTACTACTAAAAGACAAGTTGTCTAGTATGTTCACTATTTTATTTAAGGACAAACTTGCAATAATAAACATATGTTTCATGTACACTAACATTTTTTTGCTAAAATAAAGACAATAATGCCATTTTTTGTGGTCCCCTTTATTTAGAAAAAGTATCGAAAGTATCGATATAAAACATAACAACAAATCCACTATGGATTGTTATCTTTGCAAATACACACACATTGGGTCTTAATTAGGTTTGGATGGTGAGAAGAGGTGCCAGGAACGAGACGTGCAATATATTATGTTTATAAAGTCAGTAAATATGTCCCTGGACACATGAGGACTTTGAATATGACCAATGTATGATCCTGTATGATCCTACTTGGTATCAGATTGATACCTACATTTGTGGTGTATCATCCAAAACTAATGTCAAGTATCAAAGACGAGAAGAATAAGTGATTATTACATTTTAACAGAAGTGTAGATAGAGCATGTTAATTAATGTCTTTGTTTGTTTACTTACTACTAAAAGACAAGTTGTCTAGTATGTTGACTATTTTATTTAAGGACTAAATGACAATAATAAACATATGTTTCATGTACACTAACATTTTTGTTAAAGTAAAGCCAATATTGCATTTTTTTGTGGACCCTTTTATTTAGAAAAGTAATGAAAAGTACCGGTACCAAAATATTGGTACCGGTACCACACTGGTAGTTCCTGGTTTATTCTTCTACGGATGCCCGTGAGGGACATCCACTACAGTAATGATTTATTACAGGCTAAATACTTATTCAATGACATATTCGACTAATACCCAAGCAAACACTAATAAATGATTTAGAAAAAGAAGTAAACAAACCTGTTTGTTGATGTTTGTTGAAAAGAGCGTCCAGTAGTTGACGTTGTCGCTCGTTCTCCTCTTTTGTTCTAGAAAGTTCCTCCTCGTATTCTGCTATCGTTCTTTCTAACACTACAAATATTTCCTCCACAGCAGCAGTTAGTCGCTGCTTCACCAACACTCTCAACATTTCTACTTTGCACATTTTCACACTTTACACGCACACTTCCGCTGTGTCTGTTTGCTAGCGAGCTAAGCTAACAGCTAGCAAGCTAAGCTAAACCAAAAGGCTTCAAAGTCACGGAAAAGACTTTATATCAACAGCAATCGGCGGCCCTAGAGCGACATGTGTGGACAGAAGAGAACAAACGCGGCAACAAACTCGTCGTCTTGCTAACTTTTTAGTTCCCCCCGAGTGTGTCCTCGCAACTTCAGCGGAAGCAGTCGTCTAAAATGGCGCCGGCGCATGCGCAGTAGATGTTGACGTCTTTGCGTCGGAGATAGCCCGGGAAGCTTCAAAGTGCACCTGTGTTACAAATTTTAATTATTTACTGAACTTGTGTGAGCCTATATATATATATATATATATATATATATATATATATATATATATATATATATATATATATATATATATATATATATTTTTTTTTTGTAATTATTATTATTATTATTTTTTTATTATTTTAATTTTTATTTTTTTTTTATTTTTATTTTTTGTAATTATTATTATTATTATTATTATTATTATTATTATTATTATTATTATTATTATTATTATTATTATATATATATTTTTTTAAATTCTATTTTAGTTAATTTATTGAGTTTACAACCCCCTGGCACTGTTTTGTACTGTTTTTGTACTTATTGTGATTATTATTATTTCTCGATTCTTTGTAAATGTTGCAGTTTATAAATAAAGGTTTATAAAATAAAATATAAAAATAAAAATAAAATAAAATAAAAATAATTTAAAAAAATAAAAAAATAAAAAAATAAAACAATAAAAAATAAAAAATAAAACAATTAAATTAAAAATTAAAAATTAAAAATTAAAAATTAAAAATTAAAAATTAAAAAATTAAAAATTAAAAAATTAAAAATTAAAAATTGAAAATTAAAAATTAAAAATTAAAAATTAAAAATTAAAATAATAATAAATAAAATACTAAATAAATAAAAATAAAATAAAAAGTTCAAATTTGAATGACAATAAAGGAAGTCTAAGTCTCTCTAAAGACTAAAACAGGACGACAAAGTGCTGTTAACCCAAGTAAATAAACTCTTAACAAACCAAAAAAAAAAAAAAAAAAATTCAAATTTGAATGACAATAAAGGAAGTCCTGCGATGAGGTGGCGACTTGTCCAGGGTGTACCCCGCCTACCGCCCGAATGCAGCTGAGATAGGCTCCAGTGACCCCCTGCGACCCCAAAAGGGACAAAGCGGTAGAAAAATGGATGGATGGAATAAAGGAAGTCTAAGTCTCCCTAAAGACTTAAACAGGACGACAAAGTGCTGTTAATGTGACTCAACCCAAGTAAATAAACTATTAACATACCAAAACAGAAAACAAAAAAAGCTTCAAAGTGCACAGAGATAACATTAAATAACATAATAAACAATCACGTCGCCTTTGTAGCGCCCATACTTGTTTTTTTGTGTCTACTTTGGCGTTATGACGGTTGCCAAACAGCTTAGGAATGCAACACTGCCATCTTGTGACGGCTTTGCGCTTGTACACATTACTACAAAAAAACTCTCTTCCGCTGCATTAATTATTTAGGATCGAGTTGAACATGTTTCTTTTTACGATAGGAGACAAATAGCTAAATAAAAAACCAAATAGCCAGCGAACTCGACAGACACTCACTGCTGTCACAACAATCTGGCAGACATTTATTTTTATTTTCATCCATTCTGCGTGTTTGTTGCCAGATGGGAAATTACAAAATGTATCGTACCAAAAGATGAAAATGGTCTTATTTTGAGGAACATTGTAATCATTTGATATAAATAGTGGAATTCATAAACTCTGTTTTACCATGTAATAATGTCAAATCTGCCACAATAGCGCCCCCACCTGGAAATAAAGAGACATGAGGCTGAGTGCAGCAGGGTGTATCCTGTTTGGGTTTGATCATATCCATCCAGCCATCCATTTTCTACCATTATATCAACAATTATTGTGCGTTATGGGATTTGGGGAATTTTTTGATCGTATATGAAATGATAAATTATCATAATTATCGTACGTCTGGCAACGCTGATACTGCAAGTTGAAGGACGCTTAAAAGCTTCTGAGGGATTTTTTGGTAATTCCAGTATATTTTACGTCGCAGCAATAAAACGACGTATAATCCCTGTACATTGTGCTAATCCCTAAACCAAATGTAAATATAACAATGATTTTCTCCAAATAAATTCATGTGTGGAGTAAAATACAATTTCTCTCTTGTGGTGAATTATATAGCGTGTGCCATTTTCTTATAGGATTGTGAAGTAGCATGTATTTGTATTTGGTCACAGAATCCTTTAGAGGATTATCCTATCAAAGATAATATGCCCTTAGATTGCTTCGGATGCAGAAGTCCATCACAGCTTGTCCAGAGAGGGGGGTGGGGGAGGGGGGGCTTTTTCACTCAGGACACTGAGGAATTTAAGGGATAGCAGCAGTTGGATTTTAGGAGGAAGTGTAAACACAATAACGACATCTGGTAGGAAGCCCTCACAAGTAGGAGTAGAGGATAAGGGTTCGCAGGTCACCCGACTCAAACCGATCACAGGAAATAGGCTGAGTGGCCAAGCAACAAACTGGGTGTTGTCCAGACTGACCGGCCCCAAGGCTAGAACAACAAAGAGTAACTGTCTTTGTGTAAAAGGTATTTAAAGGCCTACTGAAAGCCACTACTAGCGACCACGCAGTCTGATAGTTTATATATCAATGATGAAATCTTAACATTGCAACACATGCCAATACGGCCGGGTTAACTTATAAAGTGACATTTTAAACTTCCTGCTAAACTTCCGCTTGAAAAGGTCTATGTATGATGACGTATGCGCGTGACGTCAATGGTTGAAACAGAAGTATTGGGACACATTGTATCCAATACAAAAAGCTTGGTTTTCATCTCAAAATTCCACAGTATTCTGGACATCTGTGTTGGTGAATCTTTTGCAATTTGTTTAATGAACAATGAAGACTGCAAAGAAGAAAGTTGTAGGTGGGATCGGTGTATTAGCGGCTCGCTGCAGCAACACAACCAGGAAGACTTTGACTTGGATAGCAGACGCGCTAGCCAACGCTAGCCGCCGACCGCACGAATGATCGGGTGAAGTCCTTCGTCCTTCCGTCGATCGCTGTAACGCAGGTGAGCACGGGTGTTGATGAGCAGATGAGGGCTGGCTGCCGTAGGTGGAGCGCTAATGTTTTTATCATATCTCTGTGAGGTCCCGTTGCTAAGTTAGCTTCAATGGCGTCGTTAGCAACAGCATTGTTAAGCTTCGCCAAGCTAGGAATTATTAACCGTGTATTTACATGTCCATGGTTTAATAGTATTGTTGATCTTCTGTCTATCCTTCCAGTCAGGGGTTTATTTATTTTGTTTCTATCTGCAGTTAAGCACGATGCTATCACGTTAGCTCAGTAGCTAAAGAGCTTCGCCGATGTATTGTCGTGGAGATAAAAGTCACTGTGAATGTCCATTTCGCGTTCTCGACTCTTATTTTCAAGAGGATATAGCATCCGAGGTGGTTTAAAATACAAATCCGTGATCCACAATAGAAAAAGGAGAAAGTGTGGAATCCAATCAGCCCTTGTACCTAAGTTACGGTCAGAGCGAAAAAAGATACGTCCTGCACTGCACTCTAGTCCTTCACTCTCACTTTCTTCATCCACGAATCTTTCATCCTCGCTCAAATTAATGGGGTAATCGTCGCTTTCTCAGTCAGAATCTCTCGCTGCTGGTGTAAACAATGGGGAAATGTGAGGAGTCCTTCCTCCGGTGACGTCACGCTACTTCCGGTACAGGCAAGGCTTTTTTTTTATCAGCGACCAAAAGTTGCGACCTTTATCGTCGATGTTCTCTACTAAATTCTTTCAGCAAAAATATGGCAATATCGCGAAATGATCAAGTATGACACATAGAATGGATCTGCTATTCCCGTTTAAATAAAAACAAATCATTTCAGTAGGCCATTAAGGACAGTTGTCCAAGAAGACAGCAGAAGAGAGATCCTGCCCATACTCTTTCTCCTGGAGCTGCAGTTCCAGTCGGAGGCTCGCTGAAACAAATAAAGCTTTTTGTTCGGCGATTCCTCGTTGGCATCTTCTTGGCTCATCACTCTTCACACGACCATCAAATATGCAACTCTCTCGTGAACAAATTGAATGTCAAATGAAAAATTAAATTGCAATTATTTTATACGTCTCAAGAATTGTTTATCATCATTAAGTTTGAATACAAAATGCCTGAGCCCGATCTGAGCCTTATCAATCTCAGGCTTTTTTTTTTTTTTGCTAAGACAATTAAGGTTTTTTAAATGTGTTACCTGTAATTGATGAATATAGAATATTAAATAATCAAATATATTGTGATGATATTCAATTGAATTGTTTAGGCTGAAATGTCATCCAAATCCGGAATGACTGAATTACAAAGTAAAATAAACCTTGATTCAGCAAAGTCCAAGTTCCAGTTGAAAGGCGGTTAGTCACAGAAGATGTCTTCTACGAGACGTAAAGGTGGTCTCTATTGTTTGTGTCATCTTGTCCTCGGACCTCGATTCCCTCATCCCAGACATCCTTCATGGGTCTGCAGAATTCTGCACTGCCTCAAGCAGTTGATGTCGCAGCTGACACTTGTCCATGAAACAGTTTTGGATCCACTACAAAGAGGAGCTACGTACTTACATACCAGGTCAAAAGGGGCAGAAGTCCTCAAAGAACTGAACCATAGACAACTTAGTTCGGATGGTTGATGCTTCACTTCTTCCAGAGCTTAGTGGCCAATCAGCAGAGTTGTTAGGACCATCCCAGGTCAACACAGGCAAGTCCCTGACATCATGGCCAAAAGGTGACGTCTTCACAAGACCAGTTGGACAAGTTATTAATCCATCCATTTTATTGCGCTTATCCAGGGTCAGGTCGGGGGAGAAGCAGCCTATAAGAGACTTCCCTCTACCTGAGTACTTTGTCCAGCTCCGCTTGAGGGATCCCGAGGCATTCCCAGGCTAGCTGGGAGACATGGTCTCTCCAACGGGTCCTGGGTCTTCCCCGTGGCCTCCTACAGGTCGGACATGCCCTGAATATCTCCACAGGGAGGCGTCTGGGGGAAATCCTGAACAGATGCCCGAACAACCTCATCTGGCTCCTCTGGATGTGGAGGAGCAGTGACTTTACTCTGAACTCGTCCCGGATGACAGATCTTCCCACCCTATCTTTAAGGGAGAGCTTCGCCACCGGACGGAGGAAACTCATTTTGGACGTTTGTTTCAGTGGTCTTGTCCTTTCGGTCAAAACCCAGAGTTCATGACCATAGTTGATAGGAACGTAGATTGACTGGTAAATTGAGAGCTTTGCCTTCCGGCTCAGCTCCTTCTTCACCACAACGGACAAATACAGGGTCTGCATCACTGCAGACGCCGCAATGATCCACCTGTCAATCTCACCATCCACTCTTCCCTCACTCGTGAACAAGACTCCGAGGTACTTGAACTCCTCCACATGGGGCAGGATCTCACCCCCAACCAGTATATGACACACCACCCTTTATCCGGAAGAGAACCATGGACTTGAACTCTAAAGTGATCCTTCTCATCCCAGTCGCTTCACACTAAATTGTGAACCGGTCCAGTGAGAGCTGAAGATCACGGCCAGATGAAGTCAGCGGGACCACGTTAGGTGCAAAAAGGTGAGACTCAACCCTTCAGCCGCCAAACCGGATCCCCTCAACGCTCTAATTCCGTCTAGAAATGATGTCCATAAAAGTTATGAACAGAAGTGACAGTCATGGTGAAGTCCAACCCTCACTGGAAACGTGTCCGACTTACTGCGGACCAATGCGGACCAAGGTCTGACACGATCATACGGGGAAAGGACTGCAAAATCAGGTGCTCCGATACCCCACATTCCAGGGAATCGTAATAGAACTGTCCGAGGAACACGCGTGCTGACAAGGACCAAAGGGCGGGAGCACATTACACCAGTTTTAAAGTTGCTGCATTGGCTCCCACGTCCACTTCAGGGTCATTTTTAAAGTTCTATTAATAGTTTTTAGTTTAGTTGAGTCTTTATATGAAGGGACAATGCACAGAAACATTAAACTCAAAGACAGATATGTTCTGCAACAGATTATAGCTAAATAGCTACTTTCCATCTGCAGTCCCTGGCTACCTCAATTAAAGAGATGCAAAAATCATGCAATACAATGATAACAATAACATGATACTATAGCATGTAATCAGATTAAGAAAAGTCATAAAATGTTGTTTCATTGACACATACTTTTAAAAGTCGTATTGGCCTAGCACCTTCTTATCTAGCATATCAACACTTGCATCATCATGTTTATACTATTTGTAGATGGTCTTAATTTTAAGTTATTCTCTAGTGTGGACGCCTCAAAGGTGGCGTTTTTTTTCTCAAAACCTCAGTGCCATGTTTTGTTTTTGCTTTGTTATTGTTAGAGCCATTTACTCTTTCTGTCCGTCAAATTGATGACGTCACTAAAGGGGTTGGCTCAAGGCCAAGTGCCAGTCTATTTAGGGAGGGGCTGGGACCTTGCTCGGGTGTTGCTGAGTAGAGGCGCAACAGTTTTTGATTGTGTCAGGCTAATATTTGTTTGCTCCTGTTTATTTTCCCATTTTGTTACAAAGTGAGTTTGATTTACGTGACTATATGTTAATAAATATTTGTGCTAAACATGGATTCAATTCTGGACATCAATTATTAGCCAGCTGCACACGTCTGAACTAGCTTCAGTTATATTCGGCAACCAGTAGCGGTAATAGTTTAGGACTTTACCACCAGAATTATTATCAATAGTTTTTTTTTTGTAAAGCTCTTTGTGTTTGCCACTTGCCTGTGTATGAAAAGTGCTACAAAAATAAAGTTTGATTTGAAATGCTTTCTCCAAGTCCACACAACACATGTAGACTGGTTGGGTGAACTCTCATGCACCCTCAAGGACTCTAGAGCTGGTCCACAGTTCCAAGACCAGGACGAAAATCACATGTCTCCTTCTGCATCCAAGTAGGATTCCAGTAGTTGCACAAATGAACACGTCAACACCCACCGTTAAAGTTGCCCGGTGTTTTCTGACTGGAACCCCAGAATGATAAACATTTCCATACATCAGTTTCAAAGTTTAATAGTCAAATTTCTGCATTCACATAATCTAGGAAATAAGCTAGATGAAGACTTTTTCCACAACATATCATAGCAGACCATCGTTAGCAAACAAACATCCCCCAGTTTCAAGCATGCAACACAGCCTTTCCACCAGAGTGAACGCTGAACGTACCTTCAGGGATCAATAACATCAACAAAAGTAAACTAAACACTCTGAGTGGTGTGTGTTTTTATGTGTTTCCTCAAGGACGAGCGGTCGCGAAAACTTGTGTTGCACATTGTGCAGGAAAATGGCTTTTCGTCAGTGTGTCTCCTAACATGATTACTCAGTGCCGAACGATCACGGAAATATGTGTGGCAGACCGAGCAAGGAAACGGTTTCTCGCCAGTGTGTGTTCTTTTGTGCGCTATCAAATATTCGTTTTGAGAAAACCTCTTGTTGCACACGGAGCAGGCGTACGGTTTTTCCCCCGTGTGCGCTCGCGTGTGTCTCATCCACGTTGACCGGTGAGTGAAACTTTTACCGCACATCGCGCAGGAAAAAGGTTTCTCCCCAGTGTGTGTCCTCGTGTGTATTATCAAAGATGCCTTCCGAGAGAACGTCTGGTGACAAACCGAGCACGCGAATGGTTTCTCTCCAGTGTGCGTTCTCGTGTGTCTTATCAGGTGCCCTTTTATGGAGAATGTTTTACCGCAATCTGAACACATGAAAGGTTTCTCCGCAGTGTGACATCTCATGTGTCTTTTCAGGTTTCTCTTCTTGCCAAATGTTTTGTCACAGAAAGAACATTGAAAGCGAGCGTTGTCAGCGTGACACGTCCGACCAGCTTTGGAGTCTTCATCGTCAGTGTCAGCAGATGTGTGCTCACTCTCTGACAGTGGAGCTAAGTCTGCTTGTGATCCTCCACCATCACCTTCTCTTGTCAGGTGTTGACTTGAGCTGCTGCTTGGAGCCTCACTTTCACCTCTGACCTCATCATATTCACTCTTCACGATGACACCAATCACTGGGATCTCCTCCAGTCCTTCAAGATGCTCTCCATCCTGACTGATGCTGTAGTCACCCTCTTCTTCTTTAACGTGGGGGGGCTGTGCTTCCTCCTGCTCCCTCCCGGAGCTCCACTCCTGCTGCTCAGGAGGAAGATGTTCTTCACTGACGTCTGCAGGACACAAGAAGACACACTTTGAATGTGATCCACCATTTTTTATGTGATTGGTGGAGAATGATGACGTGTGGCTGCAAGTGTAGAAAAGACAAAAATGTGTTAATTGGAGAGATGCGGAGTTGGAACCGAGCGTTGGTGTTTTGACGTGTGAAAGTCTCGATAGCAGATAAAAAAGCATCAGACTGTGTCAGGGTTGAGCAGGAGGGGAAAGACATCAAGTGGGGACTTGGTGGCCCAGGAAATGGCTGGTTGCCATGACAGCGGCTGCAGATATCTTTGTGGGTTGCAGAGGGAGAAAAGAAGCATTGTGGATCGCACCAACAATGTGGTCTTCCAGCCAGGATAACAGCAACGTAGACTGGGGGGACTATTGATCCAGGCTGGGATAGGGCCGGGCGATACGGACGAAAAAGTATATCTCGATATATTTTTACTAGAGATGTCCGATAATATCGGACTGCCGATGCTTTAAAATGTAATATCGGAAATGATCTGTATCAGTTTCAAAAAGTAAAATGTATGACTTTTTATAACGCCGCTGTGTACACGGACGTAGGGAGAAGTACAGAGCGTCAGGCCCAGTCACATAATATCTACGGCTTTTCACACACACAAGTGAATGCAAGGCATACTTGGTCAACAGCCATACAGGTCACACTGAGGGTAGCTGTATAAACAAGTTTAACACTGTTACAAATATGCGCCACACTGTGAACCCACACCAAACAAGAATGACAAACACATTTCGGGAGAACATCCGCACCGTAACACAACATAAACACAACAGTACAAATACCCAGAACCCCTTGCAGCACTAACTCTTCCAGGACACTACAATATACACCCCCCCGCTATACCCTAACCCCGCCCACCTCAACCTCCTCATGCTCTCTCAGGGAGAGCATGTCCCAAATTCCAAGCTGCTGTTTTGAGGCATGTTAAAAAAAATAATGCACTTTGTGACTTCAATAATAAATATGGCAGTGCCATGTTGGCATTTTTTTCCATAACTTGAGTTGATTTATTTTGGAAAACCTTTTTACATTGTTTAATGCATCCAGCAGGGCATCACAACAAAATTAGGCATAATAATGTGGTCATTCCACGACTGTATATATCGGTATCAGTTGATATCGGAATCGGTAATTAAGACTTGGACAATATCGGAATATCGGATATCAGCAAAAAAGCTATTATCGGACATCTCTAATTTTTACTTAAACTCGATATTTGATATACATGTGGATATATTTTCCGGTGAAAGTATGCATATAAAGATATTCATTTTTGAGCGAGATTCAGTGAAATTGAAGGGAACGAAAACTGTACTGTAAACACTAACATTAACCTAGTCAGTCAAGATGGGTATTAACAGCACAGAAATGTTTAAATAGCACAGAATTACATAACATAAATTGTCAGGTTCAAACACTGATGACATCTATTAAACAAGACAAGAGGCAAAGAATTAAACAGAGACATAATTCAATTTGGACTCAATTGAGGAGACACGCCTGGACACACTGTACTCGTGTACAGACTCCAGCACGCTCTGCCAAAAGATTGGCTTTATTTGACTTTCTCCGACCACCTGACCACCGCTTCCACTTCCAGAGGGAAGTGGGTCGTAAACAGCGTTGCCTTTGGTTACAGAATAGTTCAAAAGAAGAGGTCGTAAAATAGTTCAAAAGGAGTTCCATAAAATAGTTCAAAGAGAGTTCGTAAAATACTTCAAAAAGAGGTCGTCTGGAAATTGGGCAGATCTTTCTGTTGATTACCATACATGAAAGAACACAAGAACACCTTCATCTTGAGTTTTACGAGCCTTACTCTTGGTAGGTTTCAAAGACAGCTTTTGTCTTCTTGCCTGGAACTCATTTTAACGCAAAGTTTTTTGTGATAACTTACAAACAATTATTCTAACATAAATAAAATAGAAACATATTATTTCTACATAAAATAAATAACATAGCTGTGCAAATAACACAAATTGTATAGAACTCAGATAAAAAAATACATTTGCAGACAGGCACTTATTAATTCCCAGTGGAGGATGTAATGGACTGTCACACACGTACGGTTCTGCTCAGCACCAAGTAAGTGACCTGACTTCATCATGCGGCTATCATCTTCCTCACTTCGTCATACCTTTTTGCCAGCATTTCTTCTGCCAAATATGCCCGGCTGGGCAACTGGAGAGCAGTTTTGATTTGGTCTTACATGGTAAACAAGTCAAATGAATGTTTTATCATACATTTGTCCAAATGTGGCCAAGTAGACACATTGTGGGTTTCCTGGACGTGGTCTACATGGCTAAAAGAAACATCTAAAGAAGAGAATCCCTCTGCCATCTTCCACTAGTTTTTTTAAATATTTAATCGCCCGCTTGAAAATGTCCTCTTCTCTTCTCTGTCTGTTGTGATTTCACTTCCTGTTTCCATGACCCGCCCTATCTTGCCTCTGATCGGCCTGTCCCTAATGTTTTACCCTAATCTCAACCAATGGTGACTCATCCTAGTAAACAAGCAACCAATCATGGATGTTCTTTTACGTGCAAGCAGGTCTTGGAAGGAGAAAGGGGAGGGGTTTAGTTAGGGATGATGTTGGAAACCGGTTCTCCCGGTTGTTCGATAAGAAAAGAACCGATTCCATGGACTCAAATCCCTTTTTGAGAACCGGTTCCCGTTATCGAGGCCGCTATAGTAAAGAAAAAGAGTTTGTTCTTTATTCGAATCCCTGGGAACGATTCCCGTCCCACAGGAAATGCCCTGTGGGACATCACAGGAAATGACATAGCTCAGTCATTAGGCGGCAGATACAGAAAGCAGCAACAATAATGGACCGGAATAAACGCCTCAAAGCATGGCTTCATTTTACAAAAAAATATGACCAGGAAACGGCTATCTGCAATTATTGCCAGGCTTCACTCTCATGTACACTACCGTTCAAAAGTTTGGTGTCACATGTAAATGTGGTTATTTTTGAAGGAAAAGCACTGTACTTTTCAATGAAGATAACTTTAAACTAGTTTTAACTTTACAGAAATACACTCTATACATTGCTAATGTGCTAAATGACTATTCTAGCTGCAAATGTCTGCTTTTTGGTGCAATATCTACATAGGTGTATAGAGGCCCATTTCCAGCAACTATCACTCCAGTGTTCTAACGGTACAATGTGTTTGCTCATTGGCTCAGAAGGCTAATTGATGATTAGAAAACCCTTGTGCAATCATGTTCACACATCTGAAAACACTTTAGCTCGTTACAGAAGCTACAAAACTGACCTTCCTTTGAGCAGATTGACTTTCTGGAGCATCACATTTGTGGGGTCAATTAAACGCTCAAAATGGCCAAAAAAAGAGAACTTTCATCTGAAACTCGACAGTCTATTCTTGTTCTTAGAAATGAAGGCTCAAACACAAAATTGTTTGGGTGACCCCAAACTTTTGAACGGTAGTGTAAGTGGGGAAGTACAACAAGCAAGTTGAAACATGTTCAGGCCGCACATAACCTGAACACATGGAGAAGCAGGGACAGAGATGATGAAGCACGCCCCCCTTCCTGTGCTTCAACCTGCAGCCCCAGTTTCAGTGATAGTGGCGGTGAGTAACTAACGTTAACTGTTGCCGGTTAATTTCCATATTTGCTCATTTGTAACCTTTAGGCTAAAATAAGGTTACCTCTTCTGTCAACCAGGACTGCAGAATTGTTGACTGATGACTGTGGTGTTCTTAGTGTCATAGTGTGTGTAGTTAGTATGTTCCAATAGCAGCAGAAGTGCACTTTTTGGAGAGCTGTATTATTTTCAGTTTTTCGCCCAAGGGAATGATTTTATTTAACACTATTTTATTATTTATACACCTATAGTGATCACAGAGGCAGGTTGTTTTTGTGTTACTGTATATATTTGTTTTTCTGAAAAGTCCGACTTAATATACTTTGGGTAACAACAGTCAATATTTATTTATTTTATTTTTTTAGGGGGGTAACAACAGTCAATATTTATTTTTATTTTATTTTTTTCTTATAAAATAAAAGTGAGCTTTGTTAAACCAAATATTGTGTGTTTTTTTCCATATACAACAACCTATCTGGATTCGATAAGAGAATTCATAAGGAATCGGTTCGATAAGAGGATTCTATAATGGGCTCAAACTCGATAATTTCTTATCAAACATCATCCCTAGGTTTAGTAGTCCATGAGAGGGAGAACAAAGAACACAACAAATAAGCTGTGTTTGGTCATTTTAAGGTGAAATAAATGATATCCATATTACCATGTTTTCTTCATTCATATCGTGTTTAAAATATATCCATATATCTTACAAACTCCATGTATCGGCCAGCCCTAGGCCTCCTTCCACATTTTGCTTTGACTCAACTCCTCAGATGTACTGAGAACTAGGGGGGACCCGATCGCATATTGATATTGGTCAGATGTGCTTGGATGTCAAATGTGTGATATCATGTGCGATACAAGCAGCCCTGCAGCGTGTTTACTTGTGTGTGATATCAATAATATTAAATAATAATGGATTCGATTATATATCGCACTTTTCTATTATTAGATACTCAAAGCGCTCACAGAGAAGTGGGAAGCCATCATTCATTCACACCTGGTGGTGGTAAGCTACATTTGTAGCCACAGCTGCCCTGGGGTAGACTGACGGAAGCGAGGCTGCCAGTTTGCGCCTACGACCCCTCCGACCACCACCTATCATTCATTCATCATTCATTCACCATTGTATCATGCGCGATACAAGCAGTCCTGCAGCGTGTTTACTTGTGTGTGATGTCATGTGCGATACAAACAGTCCTGCAAGGTATATATATATATATATATATATATATATATATATATATATATATATATATATATATATATATATATATTAGGGCTGCAACTAAAGATTAATTTGATAATCGATTAATCTGTCGAATATTACTTCGATTAATCGATTAATAATCGGCTAAAAGAGACAAACTACATTTCTATCCTTTCCAGTATTTTATTGGAAAAAAAACAGCATACTGGCACCATACTTATTTTGATTATTGTTTCTCAGCTGTTTGTACATGTTGCAGTTTATAAATAAAGGTTTATTTAAAAATTTTTTTAAAACAATTATAAAAAGCTTTTACGCATGCGCATAGCATAGATCCAACGAATCGATGACTAAATTAATCGGCAACTATTTTTATAATCGATTTTAATCGATTTAATCGATTAGTTGTTGCAGCCCTAATATATATATATATATATATATATATATATATATATATATATATATATTAAGGCTGCAGCTAACGATTATTTTTCTATCGATTAATCTATAGATTATTTTTTCGATTAATCGGTTAATCTATAGATTATTTTTTCGATTAATCTATAGATTATTTTTCCTTTTACCGATTAATTTTTTTATTCAAAATGAAGATGAAAAAATAAATGTAGGCCCGTTTTTTCAAAAGGCATGGCTTTTATTTACAAAAAAAAAGAAGTATGGCCACTCAGTCAACATTGACAACAACATGACTAAATATTCTGTAACAATGTAAACAAAATTAAAAGTAGCTTATTTGCTTTTTAATGTGCAAATATAAAAGTCAACATCCAGTGCAAATCTTAATATTCTGCAATAGTATAAGCATTTCAAAAGTAAAAGTATTGCTTATTTTGCTTTAAAATGTGCAAAAATAAAGATAAACATCCAATACAAAAAAGTGCAAAACGAAATATTCTGTAACAACAGTGTAAACATTTCAACAAAAGTGAAAGTATTGCTTATTTGCTAAAATGTGCAAAAATAAAGATAAACATCCAATACAAAAAAGTGCCAATCTAAATACTCTGGAGCACTGTAAACATTAAGTATTGCTTTTAAAATGTGCAAAATAAACATCCAGTCCAACACAGTACACAATAACCAATTCTACTCATTCCAGTGAGTGACTAACAGTTGTAATGAAGAAAGGTTAGCATGTGTACATGTTTGGTTCTTTTCTTGTTTACAATATTCCCAGCAGCTGAAAATAGGCGCTCAGAAGGGGTCGATGTGGCTGGAACGAGAGGTAATTAGCCTTCACCTCAAGCCAGGACTGCGAGTGAGCTGAGCTGCAGTTTATATTTCTAGAAGGTCAACGGGCTCATAGTGATGTTACTAGTAGTTGACTGGGAGGTGTTTATTATCATTTGGGGAGAGTCCGCTGCCTGATGCTCACCTGCTAAACACCTATCTGCTCCACGCTGAAGCGCTGACTACATGCGCTCTGAATACACACTGCTGATTGGCTGATAATGGTTCGTGTGTACCAATCAGATGGTTGTGTGGGTGGGACAATGCTGCGTGTGTACCAATCAGATGGTTGTGTGGGTGGGACAATGCTGCGTGTGTACCAATCAGATGGTTGTGTGGGTGGGACAATGCTGCGTGTGTACCAATCAGATGGTTGTGTGGGTGGGACAATGCTGCGTGTGTACCAATCAGATGGTTGTGTGGGTGGGACAATGCTGCGTGCTGAGACAGACGCAGAGGAGCGAAGCACCTTGTTAAGACTTTAGCAGCTAAAGTTAGCTTTAGCTTAGAAACTCGTTCGGTACACCCCCGTGCCGAACCGAAAGCCCCATACCGAAACGGTTAAATACAAAACACGTACCGTTACACCCCTAGCAGATACAAATGACACAGTCATGTTTTTGTGTAATGATGACAACGTATGCTCGCGCGGACGATTGACTAGTTGATGGTTTTCTTTTCAAATGTTCGTTCATAGCCGTTGTGCTGCTATGATAGGCCATTTCTGCTCGACACAGTGTGCATAAAACAACATTATTAGGCCGTTTATTGAAATACTCCCACACTTTTGACGACTTTTGGCATGCTTTTCCCCCCTCGCTCGCACCGCTCGCATCGTCTGCTTTGATCGTCTGCTTTGCGGTCCGCCATGACGGTAGTGTGACGTAAATATGCGACGCGTCGACGCACAAAAACGGCGTCGACGTATTTACGTAACCAATGACGTCGACTACGTCGACGCGTCGTTTCAGCCTTAATATATATATATATATATATATATATATATATATATATATATATATATATATATATATATATATATACATATATATATATATATATATATATATATATATATATATATATATATATATATATACATATATATACATATATATATATATATATATATATATATATATATATATATACATATATATACATATATATATATATATATATATATATATATATATATATATATATATATATATATATATATATATATATATATATATATATATATATATATATGCGCATAGCATAGATCCAACGAATCGATGACTAAATTAATCGGCAACTATTTTTATAATCGATTTTAATCGATTAGTTGTTGCAGCCCTAATATATATATATATATATATATATATATATATATATATATATATATATATATATATATATATATATATATATATATATACATATATATATATATATATATATATATATATATATATATATATATATATATATATATATATATATATATATATATACATATATATTGGTACTTTATTGAGTTTACAAGACCCTGGCGCTGTTTTGTACTGTTTTTGTACTTATTTAGATTATTATTATTTCTCAATTGTTTGGGAATGTTGCAATTTATAAATAAAGGTTTATAAAATTCAAATAAATAAATAAAGAAAGAAAATTTAAAAAAAAGAGAAGCACTTTTTAGAAGATGTAACTGAATCAACAGCGCCTCTTCTGGTTGCAGCTAGGTATTGCACCCACATTTTGCCATAAATTTACCTCACCATACAAACACGTTCAGTCAGTGGTGTTGACGTTACAAAGCAGCAATGTTATCAATAAGTAGTTTGCTTTTCCAAACTACAAGGACAAGGCAGCGCTGGTACTAACATGATTGTTAGGTTCAAGTAAATGGAATGAGCTAAATGCTAGCACGAAACATTAGCATGCTAAAGTTAGAGCAGGGGTCACCAACCTTTTTGAAAGCAAGAGCTACTTCTTTGGTACTGTTTAATGCGAAGGGCTACCAGTTTGATAAACACTTCAATAAATTGCCAGAAATAGCCAATTTGCTCAATTTACCTTTAACTCTGTTATTATTAATAATTAATGATATTTACACTTAATTGAACGGTTTAAAAGAGGAAAAAACACGAAAAAAATGACAATTCAATTTTGAAACATAGTTTATCTTCAATTTCGACTCTTTAAAATTCAAAATTCAACCGAAAAAAAGAAGAGAAAAACTAGCTAATTTGAATCTTTTTGAAAAAATTAAAAAAATAATTTATGGAACATCATTAGTAATTTTTCCTGATTAAGATTGATTATAGATTTTTGATGACATGTTTTAAATAGGTTAAAATCCAATCTACACTTTGTTAGAATATATAACAAATTGGACCAAGCTATATTTCTAACAAAGACAAATCATTATTTCTTCAAGATTTTCCAGAACAAAATTTTTAAAAGAAATTCAAAAGACTTTGAAATAAGATTTAAATTTGATTCTACAGAATTTCTAGATTTGCCAGAATATTTTTTTTGAATTTTAATCATAATAAGTTTGAAGAAATATTTCACAAATATTCTTCGTCGAAAAATTAGAAGCTAAAATGAAGAATTAAATTAAAATGTATTTATTATTCTTTACAATAAAAAGAATTAATTTACTTGAACATTGATTTAAATTGTCAGGAAAGAAGAGGAAGGAATTTAAAAGGTAAAAAGGTATATGTGTTTAAAAATCCTAAAATCATTTTTAAGGTTGTATTTTTTCTCTAAAATTGTCTTTCAGAAAGTTATAAGAAGCAAAGTAAAAAAATTAATGTATTTATTTAAACAAGTGAAGACCAAGTCTTTAAAATATTTTTTTGGATTTTGAAATTCTATTTGAGTTTTGTCTCTCTTAGAATTAAAAATGTCGGGCAAAGGGAGACCAGCTTGCTAGTAAATAAATAAAATTAAAAAAATAGAGGCAGTTCACTGGTAAGTGCTGCTATTTGAGCTATTTTTAGAACAGGCCAGCGGGCTACTCATCTGGTCCTTACGGGCTACCTGGTGCCCGCGGGCACCGCGTTGGTGACCCCTGCGTTAGAGTGATAACACTGGAAAGGTGCTAAGATGGCAGCAAGTATCAAAAGTAAGGCTGTCAAGAAAAAAATAAATAAAATTCAACAACATTAATCACATTTTGGAATTTGGATTAATCCTGGTTAGTCACAGGTGATTACTCGCTTGCATCATTCACATTTACAACATTCGAATACAAATGTAATTTTATGGGTGAGGGCCGACATCCGGGCAACTGAGCTACATACGGGTTCTTCGAGCCATAGCAACCAGACTGGCGTTGAAAACAAACCGTTGCCATTACTCTTTAACCTGTCGACCTACGCTGGTTAAACCCGTCATTCTGCCTCCAAAATGCAGAAAAACGGTGTTGTTTTTGGTTGTGCTAACCACAACTGGAAACAGGGAAAACAAAGGTTGTATTTTGTTCTGCCAAAGCGTGATAAAAGCCCACAGAGACGAGACAAATGGCTCGCAGCTTTACACTGGGAAAACCAGGACGGTTCTCACTGGAGTCCCCCAAAGTCCCGGGTCGTGTGTTCGGATCACTTCGTTTCTGGTAAATATAAGGAACAAAAATCCACCTTCTTAACCACAACTTGGCTATACGTCCGTGCTAATGTTGTACTTGTTGAATTTGTACCTTATAACGTTCGACAGCTGAAGTTGTTGTTGTACAAAAATAACATGCGGTATATACTATATAGTCTATAGCCTAGCTAGCTATTTTGGAAAACCGGTTTCGTTTAAATTTGCACTTAACAGTTGGGTTTTTAAAAAGTGAATTAGTGAAGTGAAGTGAATTACATTTATATAGCGCTTTTTCTCAAGTGACTCAAAGCGCTTTACATAGTGAAACCCAATATCTAAGTTACATTCAAACCAGTGTGGGTGGCACTGGGAGCAGGTGGGTAAAGTGTCTTGCCCAAGGACACAACGGCAGTGACTAGGATGGCGGAAGCGGGGATCGAACCTGCAACCCTCAAGTTGCTGGCACGGCCGCTCTACCAACCGAGCTATACCGCCACCAAAAAAAACCCCAATAAACCCTATAATTTTCATGTTGCCATTCAATACATGTAGCCCTCAAATCTCTCAATATTTTATACACTAACACTTGATCTTGTTGTTGACAACTTCCGCGTCTCTTTCTTAGTAGCGCGCAGGCTAAGCTAACTAGCAAGCTAAGCTAAGCCTGAGAAGCTTTAAAGTTCACTGAGACGAGTCTGACGCCAATAATACATTTTCGTTTTTTCACACGATATGCGAATAAGTAAAAATGCGTAAATGAAGGATTTAACGCCGACTTCCAAGCCACAACGCTCGTTAAATGCTTTTTCTGTCAATGCTGTGTTCGCTGTGAGCTGCTTTGTTTTCAACCAATTCCCGGTTGCTAGGGGATTGGTAGGCGGAAGTGACGTAGGTCCGCCCTCACCCATTGTCAGAATATCATCTAGGAAAGCGTTAGTTCTTAAAATATGGGCAACGATTTTTTATCTTATGGATACACTGAAAATAGTTTTTCAAAAATAAGACGGATAGCAATTGTGATCGTAAGATGTCAAAAAAACATATAGCTTGTTATGAATATTGGGGATGAAAATGACAAAAGAAGAAGCAAACCAACCTGCTGCGTGTAGTTCTTCTCCATGTTTGTTGAAAAGAGCGTCCAGTAGTTGACGTTGTCGCTCGTTCTCCTCTTTTGTTCTAGAAAGTTCCTCCTCGTATTCTGCTATCGTTCTTTCTAACACTACAAATATTTCTTCCACAGCAGCAGTTAGTCGCTGCTTCACCAACACTCTTAGCATTTCTACTTTGCACATTTTCACACTTTACACGCACACTTAGCGACGTGTCGATCACTTCCGCTTTGTCTCTTTCTGAGCAGCTAGCGAGCTAAGCTTCACGGACAGGAAACAGGAAACAGGAAACAAGAAAACAGGAAACGGGAATAATTCAAGTGTTTTCTGAAAAGTGGACTTTGGTGAAAGAAAGAAAGAAAGAAAAAAGTTAGCATTCGAAGAATGCTAACTTTTTTCTTTCTTTTTTTTAAGAAGAAGAATAATTTTATTTTGAAATATTAAAAAATCAAGCTGAAAAAAAAAATTCAGTGTCGAAAAACAATAGCTACATCCAAAACATCGTTTAATTTGTATTCTATTCGACAAAAAAATAAATATTGACTTCCGGTTCTCGTGTCAGAAATCTGTTTTTGGTCAGATTTCCGACACGAGAACCCAGAGAACGCTAACGCAAAATCACTGGCCTGGACGATGACGTCATTGTGTTTGTGTCACCCGGATGTGCAAAGAGAAGCTACGGCGACTTCAGTTGGACAAATAACATGAGTCACTTTCTCTTCCATCATTCGCGTAATTCATTGTCTCCATCCATCCATTTAATACCGCTTGTTCATTGTCTCGTAACTTCATTCCTAAACATTGCAAGCTGTCGAGCAGTGACTTCAACTGTGTACTCCGGTCATGATTAAGGCTTTAAAAATATAAACAATATATGATTTAAGCGTGAAAACAATCCACTCCATCCCATTTAAACATTTTTATTCTTGACATCTGGCTTCTATATTTGCCTCTGTACTTTTCTAACTCCGCACTGATGCAGGTAAATAAACTGCAGTCTAAATGGACTATTTCCACATGAAACCCGGAAATGCCACTAACTCACGTGATCGCATTTCAAAATAGTCAATGCAGATGATGTACATGCATGTCTTCTAAGAATGCATAACCGCGCGTGTGTGTGTGTGTGTGTGTGTGTGTGTGCGCGTGTGCGTGCGTACGTACGTGCTTTTGTATATATATATATATATATATATATATATATATATATATATATATATATATATATATATATATATATATATATATATATATATATATATATATATATATATATATATATATATATATATATATATATATCAGTGGAGGCTCCTCCATAGAGGTGGAGGAGGCCTGGCCTCCCCAATAATTTGAGAGAAGAGAGAGATTTAAAAAAAACAATAAATATATTTATTTTATTTATTTATTTTAACAAAAAACATATTTTTTATTTTTTATATTCATATTATTTTAGTTTTGTTCATAAATCTAAATGTTCCCATGGCTAAAACCCAATATTGCAATTGTAAAGCAACAGGCCAGATTTCCCTATCAGTTTGTATTAAGGGAGGCCAGGCCTCCCCTAGGAAATTAGCTTCTCATAGAAGTCAATGTAATGCATGCTTTTTCATGCCAATATGTGATTGGCCAGATCACTGAAAATGGATGGGCAACGGAGGCCTGGCCTCACCATGCATTGTGTCCAGGGCTGAAAGATTGACATTTTGTTCGTCCAATCACATGCTACTGGTTCATTTGGAATCAATCCTTTCCTTTCCTAATCAACACAGAAGCCATTTTGAGAATTCGCCAGCCACTTCAGTCAAACAAACACTCGCCATAGTGGCTACGAGTGTCCTATCAACTTGTGCTTTTCAGGAAATTTAGAGAACACCCCTGGCTATCATCCGTGAAGTTTATAGCTCATATAGCCAAATACTGCTTAAAACGACCTCGGAAATCGGCGAGATTCTGGCGCAATTTGAGATCTTGGGCTGGAGATAGATATGCGTTAACGACGTTAACGCATATCTTTAATCTGGGGATGGATGGCTGAGTTGGACACGTTCTGGATCCACACGACCTGTGAGTATTCTCTTAATTATCAGGCAGGCTCATAGACTTACAGCAATGTAATTTCTTCAGGAAGGCACAAGGCTAAGCTCTGCACAATGAATTGCATCAGCAAGAACTTTCTGACTGTAGCTTACACTCCAAATAGTATGCCTTTGGCCAGCACAAAGACAGATAAGAGAACAGGGAACATTCCATCGCGAGTGAAGTGAGCAAGCGGAAAAAAATGGCCTCCTCAATTCTGGAAGTCACCAGCCTCCACTGATATATATATATATATATATATATATATATATATATATATATATATATATATATATATATATATATATATATATATATATATATATATATATATATATATTTATATTGTTACTCCCTCTGAGGTCTTAATCAAGGCTCAAGTTTTTATTTATATGGGTTTTGTAACAAAAATAAAGTTAACATATACTTGCATGAAATCACCAAAGGAAATACATTTTTAATCACATTATATGTAAATATGAACTTATATTTATACATTGTATTTATTTATTCTAACCAACTATGAAATTATATAACATATATACAATGTGCTTCTGTCAGCAGCTACATATACATATATATATATATATATATATATATATATATATATATATATATATATATATATATATATATATATATATGTATATATATATATATGTATATATATATATATATATATATATATATATATATATATACACATATATATACATATATGTATATATATATATATATATATGTATATATATATACATATATGTATATATATATATATATATATATATATATATATATATATATATATATATATATATATATATATATATATATACATACATATATATATACACACACACACACACATATACATATATATATATATATATATATATATATATATATGTATATATATATATATATATATATATATATATATATATATATATATATTTATGTATATATATATATATATATATATATATATATATATATATATATATATATATATATATATATATATATATATATATATATATATATATATATATATATATATATTAGGGATGTCCGATAATATCGGCCTGCCGATATTATCGGCCGATAAATACGTTAAAATGTAATATCGGAAATTATCGGTATCGTTTTTTTTAATTATCTGTATCGTTTTTTTTTTTTTTTTTAAATCAACATAAAACACACAAGATACACTTACAATTAGTGCACCAACTCAAAAAACCTCCCTCCTCCATTTCTTTCTGTTATTAATATTCTGCTTCCTACATTATATATCAATATATATCAATACAGTCTGCAAGGGATACAGTCCGTAAGCACACATGATTGTGCGTGCTGCTGCTCCACTAATAGTACTAACCTTTAACACTTCATTTTACTCATTTTCATTCATTACTAGTTTCTATGTAACTGTTTTTATATTGTTTTACTTTCTTTTTTATTCAAGAAAATGTTTTTAATTTAGTTATCTTATTTTATAATTTTTTTTTTAAAAGTACCTTATCTTCACCATACCTGCATGTCCAAATTAGGCATAATAATGTGTTAATTCCATGACTGCATATATCGGTTGATATCGGTATCGGTTGATATCGGTATCGGTAATTAAAGACTTGGACAATATCGGAATATCGGATATCGGCAAAAAGCCATTATCGGACATCCCTAATATATATATACTACCTGTATAAAAACACATCTAAAATATGTACACACACACACACATATATAAATATATATATCTACACACATATATAAAAATAATATATACACACACCCACTAAATGTGTATATATATATATATATATAGTGGCGAAGTTAGTAGAGTGGCTGTGCCAGCAATGGGAGTGTTGCTGGTTACTGGGGTTCGATCCCCACCTTCTACCATCCTAGTCACGTCCGTTGTGTCCTTGGGCAAGACACTTCACCCTTTGCCTCTGATGGCTGCTGGTTAGCGCCTTGCATGGCAGCTCCCTCCATCAGTGTGTGAATGTGTGTGTGAATGGGTGAATGTGGAAATACTGTTAAAGCGCTTTGAGTACCTTGAAGGTAGAAAAGCGCTACACAAGTATAACCCATTTATCATTTATATATATATATATATATATATATATATATATATATATACACACACACACACACTCATACCATACATACACACACAGACACACCCACACACACACACACACACACACACATATATATATATATATATATATATATATATATATATATATATATATATATATATATATATATATATATATATATATATATATATATATATATACACACACACTCATACATACACACACACACACACACAGACACCCACACACACACACACACACACACACACATATATATATATATATATATAAACACACATAAAATATGTACACACACACACACACATATAAATATATATATATCTACACACATATATAAAAATAATATATACACACACCCACACATGCACACACACTAAATGTTTGTGTATATATATATATATATATATATATATATATATATATATATATATATATACAAATAAATTATATATATATATATATATATATATATATATATATATATATATATATATATATATATATATATATATATATATATATATATATATATATATACATATATATACACACACACACATATATATATATATATATATATATATATATATATATATACATATATATACACACACACACACACAGTTATGCATTCTTAGAAGACATCATGTACATCATCTGCATTGATTATTTTGAAATGCGATCACATGAGTTAGTGGCATTTCCGGGTTTCATGTCAGCTGGATAGTACAGTGGTTACGCGAGACTGGGGTTCGATTCCCGGTTGGGACAAGACATCATCCAGTAAGGGTCCTTAGGCAAGACCCCTCAGGCCTACCTCAGGATGAGTGAACACATAATAAATAGTTATACCGGCTCAGACGTCGCCCGGGTCAACAAGGTCTGCGTCAGTTGCTAGGCAACCAGGGCAAACTGATGAGAAATGGGCTACTTGTTGGCCTTGCACCTTCTTATCTAGCATATCAACCCTTGCATCTTCATGTTTATACTAGTTTTACATGGCCTTAATTTGAGTTATTCTCTAGTGTGGACGCCTGAAAGGTGGCATTATTTCTCAAAACCTCAGTGCTAAGTTTGGTATTTGTTTTGTTATTATCAATAGTGCTGTGTATGTTTTCTTCTTCTTCCATTTTTTTTGTAAAGCTCTTTGTGTTTGCCACTTGCCTGTGTATGAAAAGTGCAACATAAATAAAGTTGGATTCGAAATGCTTTCTCCAAGTCTACACAACACATGTAGACTGATTGGGTGAACTCTCATGCACCCTCAAGGACTCTAGACCTGGTCCACAGTTCCAAGACCAGGACGAAAATCACATGTCTCCTTCTGCATCCAAGTAGGATTCCAGTAGTTGCACAAATGAACACGTCAACGCCCACCGTTAAAGTTGCCCGGTGTTTTCTGACTGGAACCCCAGAATGATAAACATTTCCATACATCAGTTTCAAAGTTTAATAGTCAAAATTCTGCATTCTCATAATCTAGGAAATAAACTAGATGAAGACTTTTTCCACAACATATCATAGCAGACCATCGTTAGCAAACAAACATCCCCCAGTTTCAAGCATGCAACACAGCCTTTCCACCAGAGTGAACGCTGAACGTACCTTCAGGGATCAATAACATCAACAAAAGTAAATTAAACACTCTGAGTGGTGTGTGTCTTTATGTGTTTCCTCAAGGACGAGCGGTCGCGAAAACTTGTGTTGCACATTGTGCAGGAAAATGGCTTTTCGTCAGTGTGTCTCCTAACATGATTACTCAGTGCCGAACGATCACGGAAATATGTGTGGCAGACCGAGCAAGGAAACGGTTTCTCGCCAGTGTGTGTTCTTTTGTGCGCTATCAAATATTCGTTTTGAGAAAACGTCTTGTTGCACACCGGGCAGGCGTACGGTTTTTCCCCCGTGTGCCCTCGCGCGTGCCTCATCAAATTTGACCGATGAGTGAAACTTTTACCGCACACCGCGCAGGAAAAAGGTTTCTCCCCGGTGTGTGTCCTCGTGTGTACTATCAAAGATGCCTTCCGCGAGAACGTCTGGTGACAAACCGAGCACGCGAATGGTTTCTCTCCAGTGTGCGTTCTCGTGTGTCTTATCAGGTGCCCTTTCATGGAGAATGTTTTACCGCAATCTGAACACATGAAAGGTTTCTCCGCAGTGTGACATCTCATGTGGCTTCTCAGGTTTCTCTCCTTGCCAAATGTCTTGTCACAGAAAGAACATTGAAAGCGAGCGTTGTCAGCGTGACACGTCCGACCAGCTTTGGAGTCTTCATCGTCAGTGTCAGCAGATGTGTGCTCACTCTCTGACAGTGGAGCTAAGTCTGCTTGTGATCCTCCACCATCACCTTCTCTTGTCAGGTGTTGACTTGAGCTGCTGCTTGGAGCCTCACTTTCACCTTTGACCTCATCATATTCACTCTTCACGATGACACCAATCACTGGGATCTCCTCCAGTCCTTCAAGATGCTCTCCATCCTGACTGATGCTGTAGTCACCCTCTTCCTCTTTAACGTGGGGGGGCTGTGCTTCCTCCTGCTCCCTCCCGGAGCTCCACTCCTGCTGCTCAGGAGGAAGATGTTCAACACTGACGTCTGCAGGACACAAGAAGACACACTTTGAATGTGATCCACCATTTTTTCTGTGATCGGTGACGTGTAGAAAAGACAAAGATGTGTGACTTGGAGAGATGCGGTGTGAGAAGCGAGCGTTGGTGTTGACGTGTGAAAGTCTTGATAGCAGATAAAAAAGCATCAGACTGTGTCAGGACTGAGCAGGAGGGGAAAGACTTGGTGGCCCAGGAAATGGCTGGTTGCCATGACAGCGGCTGCAGATATCTTTGTGGGTTGCAGAGGGAGAAAAGAAGCTTTGCCATAAAGAGACAAATGGCGTCTCACATTGTGGATCGCACCAACAATGTGGTCTTCCTGCCAAGATAACGCAACTAGGCCTGGGGGGACTATTGATCCAGACTGGGAGATGGTCTACACCTCTTGGTGTTGTTTTGTGTTACAGCTAAATGTGTGCAATGAAATGTTATTCATCACGTGCGATACAAGCAGTCCCGCAGAGTGTTTACTTGTGTGTGATATCATGTGCGATACAAGCAGTCCTGCAGCGTGTCTACCTGTGTGTGATATCATGTATCAACAATGCTTGCAATTTGGTTCATGGACTGGTCATTAAGATGTGATGGCGGGTTGTTGAAAGCGTCGTCATAGAAGATGTGACTCAATCAACAGCGCCTCTTCTGGTTGCAGCTAGGTATTGCACCCACATCCATTATGCAGGGGTGTCAAACTCATTTTAGCTCAGGGGCCGCATGGAGGAAAATCTATTCCCACGCGGGCCGGACTAATACAATTGTGGCATTATAATCTAAAAATGAAGACAACTTAAAAAAATGTTTATTTTTGTTTTACTTGGGTGGAAAATAGAACAAGCACAGTCTTAAAAATGCACACTTTACAACTAATCCTCTTGGCAAAACACTTCAAGTTATTTGAACATTCTGAGGTACAAAATTGGCGGCGTTTCAAAAACAGCATGAAGAACACAAACAACTTAAGTGTTTTAAAAAAAAGCCATTAAACTTTAAACCTACCAAGAAGAAGGCTTGTAAAACTCCATTGTGTAGGATGGGAAGCAACATGAAGGTGTTCTGTTTCTTTCATGTATTGTAATCCACAGAAAGATTTTGTTTTGACCCGAGAACTACAAAGCGGAGAGAAAGCAGGATCTGCCCAAGTTCCAGGCACCTCTTCTTTGAACTTTTTTACGACCTTTTCTTTGAACTGTTGTAATCAAAGGCGATGGCTGTTTATGGCCCCCGTCCCTTAGAAACAGCTGTTGCTATGTAATCAGGGAAAGTCCAAATAAAAGAGGAGGCGTACAATCTTTCGCCAGAGCGTGGTGGGAGACTGTAGAACGAGTACAGTCCAGACGTCTCTCCTCAATTGAGCCAAATGTAATTCTGTCTCCGTTTAATTCCTTGCTTATTGTCTTGTTTAATAGATGTCATCAGTGTTTGAACCTGACAAAAACAATTGTCAAAAAAATGACACCGAAATAGCCGAATTAAAGGTAACATAACTACAAACTTAACCAATGTCAACATGGTAGATTTAAGCATATAATAAAATAGAACAAACAACAAATGTAGAAAAACACATTTTTACAATGGAGTTCAGGGTGCCAGAACTCTAACGACAAAGGTGATGGTCAAGTTGACTTAAGTCTTTGCATCTGACCGTTTCGTTATATTATCCTTTGAGTGGATCATTTACAATGAAAGAAAGTATTGTGCGTCGCTAGTGCATTAGTCTGCTGCCACCACAACAGGAGCAGCTGATTGCTTGCATCTGCGCTGATTGGAGGAGCGGCAGCCAATCCAGAGGGCGCTTAAAGTCAGCTGACACATCATCTTTAAACGCTGTCATGTGTGAGGTGGGTTACACTTGAATTGCTATTGCCACATTCAGTGGAAACATTTAGAACAGCAGTTTCTTTCATTCATAAAATTCGCAGCTCATTTTATACTTAGCAATCTTGTCTTGCTGGCCGGATGAAAACTGTTCACGGGCCTGAAACACCCTCTTTGTCACCGGCCACCTTCCGTTTAGACATTATTGCACTGCAAAAATTCAGTGTTCAAAAACAAGAAACAAAAATACAAAAATGAGGGGTACTGTATTTGAACTAAGCAAAATTATCTGCCAATAGAACAAGAAAATTTGGTGTCAGGATCAAACACTGATGATATCTATTAAACAAGACAAGAAGCAAAGAATCAAACAGAGACAGAATTCCATTTGGACTCAATATTGAGGAGAGTCGCCTTTGCACTGTACCCTTGTACAGTATCTCAGCACGCTCTGCCAAAAGATTCCACGCCTCCTTTTATTTTGGACCCTCCCCGACCACATGGCCACGGCTGTTTCCAAAGGACAAAGGTCGCAAAAAGTTCACAGAAAAGGTCGTAAACAATTCACCCAAAAGGTCAGTTCAAAAAGAGTTCGTAAAATAGTTAAAAAAGAAGTCGTCTGGAAATTGGGCAGATCCTGTCATCTCTCCGCTTTGAAGTCCTTGGGTTAGAACAATATCTTTCTGTTGATTAACATACATGAAAGAACACAGGCACACCCTCACCTTGCTCCCCCCACCCCCCTACACAGTGGAGTTTTACGAGCCTTACTCTTGGTAGGTTTCAAAGACAGCTTTTGTCTTCTTGCCTGGAACTCATTTCAACTAGGGCTGCAACTAACGATTAATTTGATAATCGATTAATCTGTCGATTATTACTTCGATTAATCGATTAATAATCGGATAAAAGAGACAAACTACATTTCTATTCTTTCCAGTATTTTATTGAAAAAAACCAGCATACTGGCACCATGTGGTGGACATTGGGGGTGCAGCATACACCAACAATAACACAGAAATGTAACTCATCAGAACTGGATCAGATATTGTTCACGTTTCTGTTGTGAATAATAAAGGATTCATTTCAGGCTGCCTCTGAATAATAGCATGAAATATTCCAGCACCTTCATAACGTTTAGTTATACTAAAGCGTCACTCAAATCTAAATATATTTATATAGCTTTATAGGCCCGGCTACATTGATCCATTATGAAACCAACCTGAGATATTTCTGTCCGTTAACTTTTATTTCCAAATTGGTAAGCGTGCGTTTTCTCTCTCAAAACGGAGTCAAATGTGCCGGAGACACATTATCAGCCCCGCGTTGCAACAAAGGCATAACTTTAAAGTTACTCACAAAAAAGCTGAACTCATGAATGCTTGTTGCCACTATGGACTTCAAAAGTTACGTACTGTGAGTTGTTCCCGTCATCCATGGCTGCAACATGTTTCTTCTTCAGGTGCTCCTGAAGCAATGTTGTACTTCCGTGACATTTTGCAGGAAACACTCTTCTTTGAAGTCTTTAAAGTGAAGTGTTCCCACACTTTTGACGACTTAGGTCGTACACTTTTCTCCATTGAAGCAATAACCTCAAGATGTTTCTCCGCTAAACTATCGCTAGTGTTTTCCTGCGCCATTTTTCAAATTTTTCCAGCAAAGGAGACGGCGTCGTCACGTGAGCTGCACATGACACATCATTGGCTAGCTTACGGCACCTCATGAGACGTAGCCTAACCGCCGCCCTGGCGCTGTTTTGTACTGTTTTTGTACTTATTTTGATTATTGTTTCTCAGCTGTTTGTAAATGTTGCAGTTTATAAATGAAGGTTTATAAAAATTAAAAATAAAAAAATAACCAAATTTTTTTTTTTAAAAGCCTCCGCGCATGCGCATAGCATAGTTCCAACAAATCGATGACTAAATTAATCGCCAACTATTTTGGTAATCGATTTTAATCGATTTAATCGATTAGTTGTTGCAGCCCTAATTTCAACACAAAGTTTTTTTGTGATAACTTACAAACAATTATTCTAACATTGGGCTTGTCAAAACTTAGTACAAGTCAAATTAGCTAACCTCAATGAACCCAAAAAATACCTTAAAATAAGTATATTCTCACTAATAAGTGCACTTTTCTTGGTAAAAAAAAAGAGACCTTTTTGCTCAATATGTTGAAAAATATTCTTAAATGAAGTAAATGCTAGTGCCATTATCTTGACATAATGATATTACATTTCTTGAAACCAGCAAACTTATACTAAAAACTAATTGATTGTTCTTAATGTAAATTCAACAAGGCAAGCGCTTGTTACTCTCGGGGTCTCCTAGCTGCTCAGGCAAATCATATTGTCTAAAAATGCATTTTTCCATGGATAACATGACATCATCGCGCCAAGTGCGTGCTCTTTCAGTCAATTAGTGCGCATATATACAGCCCGGCCCCTGTCCACATTTTTTCAAATTGTCATTTTGAAGAATTCATCTGAATGTGCATGAACTATTTCTGTTCAAAATTGTTAGAAATGTTAAAATATTAACTGTCAGTTTACTGTACTGTGCCAACTGTACTACTATGTGAGTACCTATTTTATATTGTTTCATTGGAAATAAAACAGCAAAGTCCATTTGGCTGTCATCTGTTTGAATTATGAGACACAATTGTGTCAAAGTCATGATTTGTTTTTTTCATGCTTGAAATAAGAAATTTTTACTTTAAAAAAGTAGTTTTATACTTGTGAGTGTTGATGACACAGCTTTGCAACACTTGATATTAGAGATGTCCGATAATATCGTATTATCGGACGATAAATGCTTTAAAATGTAATATCGGAAATGATCGGTATCGTTTTTTTTATTATCGGTATCGTTTTTTTATTTTTATTTTTATTTTTATTAAATCAACATAAAAAACACAAGATACACTTACAATTAGTGCACCAACCCAAAAAACTCCCTTTACACTCATTCACACAAAAGGGTTGTTTCTTTGTGTTATTAATATTCTGCTTCCTACATTATATATCAATATATATCAATACAGTCTGCAAGGGATACAGTCCGTAAGCACACATGATTGTGCGTGCTGCTGCTCCACTAATAGTACTAACCTTTAACACTTCATTTTACTCATTTTCATTCATTACTAGTTTCTATGTAACTGTTTTTATATTGTTTTACTTTCTTTTGTATTCAAGAAAATGTTTTTATTTATTTATCTTATTTTATTTTATTTAAAAAAACAACAACCTTATCTTCACCATACCTGGTTGTTCAAATTAGGCATAATAATGTGTTAATTCCACGACTGTATATATCGGTATCGGTTGATATCGGTATCGGTAATTAAAGAGTTGGACAATATCGGAATGTCGGATATCGGCAAAAAGCCATTATCGGACATCCCTAGTTGATATTCTAGTTTCAAGCATGTTTTACTCAATATAGCTCATCAAATCTCAGCAACAAGCTGTAAAAATCTTACTGAGATCATTTAGGACTAAAACACTTAAAACAAGTACAAACCCCGTTTCCATATGAGTTGGTAAATGGTGTTAGATGTAAATATAAACGGAATACAATGATTTGCAAATCCTTTTCAAGCCATATTCAGTTGAATATGCTACAAAGACAACATATTTCATGTTCAAACTCATAAACATTTTTTGCAAATAATCATTAACTTTATAATTTGATGGCAGCAACACGTGACAAAGAAGTTGTGAAAGGTGGCAATAAATACTGATAAAGTTGAGGAATGCTCATCAAACACTTATTTGGAACATCCCACAGGTGAACAGGCTAATTGGGAACAGGTGGGTGCCATGATTGGGTATAAAAACAGCTTCCGAAAAATGCTCAGTCTTTCACAAGAAAGGATGGGGCGAGGTACACCACTTTGTCCACAACTGCGTGAGCAAATTGTTGAACAGTTTAAGAACAACATTTCTCAAAGTGCAATTGCAAGAAATTTAGGGATTTCAACATCTACGCTCCATAATATCATCAAAAGGTTCAGAGAATGTGGAGAAATCACTGCACGTAAGCAGCATGGCCGCAAACCAACATTGAATGACCGTGACTTTCCATCCCTCAGACGGCACTGTATCAAAAACCGACATCAGTGTGTAAAGGATATCACCACATGGGCTCAGGAACACTTCAGAAAACCACTGTCACTAAATACAGTTGGTCGCTACATCTGTAAGTGCAAGTTAAAGCTCTACTATGCAAAGCGAAAACCATTTATCAACAACACCCAGAAACGCCGCCGGCTTCTCTGGCCCGAGATCATCTAAGATGGACTCATGCAAAGTGGAAAAGTGTTCTGTGGTCTGACGAGTCCACATTTCAAATTGTTTTTGGAAATATTCCACATCGTGTCATCCGGACCAAAGGGGAAGCGAACCATCCAGACTGTTATCCACGCAAAGTGTAAAAGGCAGCATGTGTGATGGTATGGGGGTGTATTAGTGCCCAAGACATGGGTAACTTACACATCTGTGAAGGCACCATTAATGCTGAAAGGTACATACAGCTTTTGGAACAACACATGCTGCCATCTAAGCGCCGTCTTTTTCATGGTCGCCCCTGCTTATTTCAGCAAGACAATGCCAAGCCGCATTCAGCACGTGTTACAACAGCGTGGCTTCGTAAAAAAAAGAGTGCGGGTACTTTCCTGGCCCGCCTGCAGTCCAGACCTGTCTCCCATGGAAAATGTGTGGTGCATTATGAAGCCTAAAATAGGACAGTGGAGACCCCGGACTGTTGAACCACTGAAGCTGTACATAAAACAAGAATGGGAAAGAATTCCACTTTCAAAGCTTCAACAATTAGTTTCCTCAGTTCCCAATCGTTTATTGAGTGTTGTTAAAAGAAAGGCCATGTAACACAGTGGTGAACATGCCCTTTCCCAACTACTTTGTCACTCGGGATGTGCGTATCGATCCTGTGGTATCGATATATCGATACTCACACGCTACTCATTTGGCGTGCACTTTTCGGAAAATAGTATGGATATAAACCAAAAAACGGCGTGTGGGGGGTGCAAGCATCACTTTCAGATGTTTTTGATGACTTACTTAACTTCCTATGTGCTGGGACACACCTGTACCTGCAGAGTATAGAGCTGGCCCAGTCACGTGACAGGAGACAGCCAATGAGCGTCGTCGACGTGCAACACACACACACACACACACACACACACACACACACACACACACACACACACACACACACACACACACACACACACACACACACACACAGCCAGCCGACAGCGATGCAGCCAGGCATATCCAGTGTCAGGCATTGTTTATTTGATTTTTTTACTGAATATTTTTGTTAAAAATGATTATCCTAAATTCAAATAATTTCCACACAGGGGAATTTACTGTGAGTTGAAAATTGCTTGAGTATTTCAAACAAGATAAGAAAGAGATACAATTTGGAGATTCTTCATCTTTGCTTTACAGTTTTATTTTTTTCCAAGAAAATCTTGAAATATATGATTGAATGTGATTTTGGTTTTAATCTGTAACATGATTTCTTACATTTCGAAAACATTAGCCTATTTCATATTTCATTAATTGCTAATTATATCACAAACTTTAAAAATAACTGCAGCTTCTTGCGATTCGGATTTGACTGCTAA
>NC_084732.1:12074332-12194332 GCF_033978785.1 Entelurus aequoreus
GGTCTAAGACTAGATGTGACCAATCTAAGTCTAAGACTAGATGTGACCAGTCTAAGTCTAAGACTAGATGTGACCAATCTAAGTCTAAGACTAGATGTGACCAATCTAAGTCTAAGACTAGATGTGACCAATCTAAATCTAAGACTATATGTGACCAATCTAAGTCTAAGACTAGATGTAACCAATCTAAGTCTAAGACTAGATGTGACCAATCTAAGTCTAAGACTAGATGTGACCGATCTAAGTCTAAGACTAGATGTGACCAATCTAAGTCTAAGACTAGATGTAACAATTTAGGTCTAAGACTAGATGTGACCAATCTAAGTCTAAGACTAGATGTGACCAATCTAAGTCTAAGACTAGATGTGACCAATCTAAGTCTAAGACTAGATGTAACAATTTAGGTCTACGACTAGATGTGACCAATCTAAGTCTAAGACTAGATGTAACAATTTAGGTCTAAGACTAGATGTGACCAATCTAAGTCTAAGAATAGATGTGACCAATCTAAGTCTAAGACTAGATGTAACAATTTAGGTCTAAGACTAGATGTGACCAATCTAAGTCTAAGACTAGATGTGACCAATCTAAGTCTAAGACTAGATGTAACAATTTAGGTCTAAGACTAGATGTGACCAATCTAAGTCTAAGACTAGATGTGACCAATCTAAGTCTAAGACTAGATGTGACCAATCTAAGTCTAAGACTAGATGTAACAATTTAGGTCTACGACTAGATGTGACCAATCTACTTTTCAAATCTTCTTGTAATCAGACAATATTTTCGATATATTAGATGGAATTTATTAGATGGTAAAAATGTGTGTTTGCAACGACACAATGAGTGTCGTCAACGTTGTTGTGCGTTGTGTGTTTTCATGTGTGTAGCCAGAGCCGAACGAACCCGGAAAGGTTTGTCGCACACCGAGCAGGGAAACGGTTTCTCTCCCGTGTGTGTTCTCGTGTGTATACTCAAGCTTCCCTTCTGAGTGAATCTTTTCCCGCACACTGAGCAGCCGAAAGGTTTCTCTCCCGTGTGCGTCCGCATGTGTATCATCATGACTGAGTGCACCCTGAAGCTGGTGTTGCACACGGAGCATGTGAAAGGTTTCTCCCCGGTGTGTGTCCTGGTGTGCGATATTAAATGTCCCTTGTGAGCGAATCGTTTGTCGCAAAATGGACAGGTGAACGGTTTCTCTCCGGTGTGAGTCCTCATGTGCGTCACTAACGCCGAGTTATCGCGGAAGCTTTTGTTGCACACGGAGCAGGTGTAAGGTCTCTCGCCCGTGTGCGTTCTCGTGTGTATCACCAACGATGCCTTCTGAGAGAAGCGTTTCTCGCAGAAAGAGCAGGCGAAAGGTTTCTCTCCCGTGTGGCATCTCATGTGTCGTTTCAGAGTTGAGTTGTCGCTGAAAGTTTTGTCACACTGCGAGCATTTCAAGTGTGTGTGGTCGGCGTGCAGGGTCACGTCGACTTTACAGTCCTTGTCATCGCTGTCGCTCATGTCGTTGTCCGAGGGAGAGCGTCTGTGATGAAGCCGCCATGAGTGAGGTTCATCTTCATCATCTTCACTCTTCACCATGACACCACTCAATGGCAACTTGGCCTCCTCCAGACCTTCAAGATGTTCTCTCTCCTGACTGGTGCTGGGCTTCTCCTCTTCCTCTTTAACGTAGGGGGGATGCGGCTCCTTCTGCTCCACCCAGAAGCTCCAGCCCGGCTGCTCAGGGGGAAGAAGTTCTTCACTGGAACTTTCTGCTGGTCCAGCCCTGCCAATGTCCTCCATTGTTTGTACTGCTGTGAAAAACAACAAAGCTTGTTATTAAGAAAGGCATAAATGCAATACAGACATCTACAAAGTTGTATAACCATTAGACAAATGATTGATGATTTACGGACAATTACCGTAAATACTGGACTATAAGTTGCTACTTTTTACCTACGCTTTGAACCCTGCGACTTATAAAACAGTGTGGCTAATTCATGGATTTTTTTTTTTTGTTAATGGGGGATTGCCGGGCTGATGGCGCTCGCCTCACTCCGATGGCCACCCAGGCAAAAGCAAACATTGGACGGCAATACTTTTTAGCCAGGGTAAAAGTACACTAGTGTGTGAAAGAAATGAGACGTTAAGCACAGAGCTACGTGAAAGAATAGCTGAGCTACAAGAGGAGGTAATCTTGTAGATTTTGCTGGAAATATTACCCCATTATAGGGGTACGTTCCCATTCAATTGGCCCACTTTTTTGTTTATTCTTGAATAGTGTCTCCATGGTAACTTGAAATGTTCCCAATTTAAAATATGCCCATCGGCGCAAACGACACCTTTCCGAGGGTATAACATATGTGGGGGTTCGTTGGCCGGTTCGTCTTGTATTAGCCAAAAGGTGTTTTTGTTTTTTTCGTTAATAGCATTGTCATGGTAACACGAAATGTTCCCACTTTAGAATACGCCCACCGGCGCCAACGAGACCTTTCCGACAGTATAACACATGTGGGGGTTCGTTGGCCGGTTCGTCTCGTATTAGACAAAGTAAGCTGGCCCATTTTTTCAAAAAAAACTGGCGCAAATTTTGTTTTAATCGTAAATAGCGTCGCCATGGTAACTTCAAATGTTCACAATTTAAAATACATTTATAGCTGGAAAGTAGACCTTTCCGACGGTATAACATATGTGGGGTTTGTTGGCCGGTTCGTCTGGTATTATAACCAAAGCGCCGTTCCTACTCAATAGGCCCATTTTTTTGTTTTGCGTGAATAACGTTGCCATGGTGTGTTGTCTGTCTATTTGTAAATAATGCAGATGAGGCGTGTTTGCTGAGTTCTCAAAGTTTACTCACACAGCGTGTTCATAACCACATTCTAACTGCCGGCATGGCGACATACAACAACACTTTACCAGGCTACCGCGCATGCTTGTCACTACTGTTGCATGCTGGGTAGTGTAGTTCATATATTCCCTAGCTCATAACATCACATCTTTCCCCCTATAAAGAAATAATGTTTAACTCAATAAAGTTTTTTTTTTTTTTTAGCTTTAACTTTTTCAGTTTTTAGCATTGTAACCAAATTTGCAAACAACTTTTCTCTTCATAGAATTTTCTTTCAATAAAGACATAAAGTGCAAAAATGTCAAAGCATTAGGGGTGTGGGGAAAAATCGATTCGAATTCGAATCGCGATTCTCACGTTGTGCGATTCAGAATCGATTCTTATTTTTAAAAAATCTATTTTTTTCTTATATATATATATATTTAAAAAAAAATTTTTTTTTTAATGAATCAATCCAACAAAACAATACACAGCAATACCATAACAATGCAATCCAATTCCAAAACCAAGCCTGACCCAGCAACACTCAGAACTGCAATAAACATTACCAAACTTCTTACATTATTATATCTCCTTCGGTTGTGAACAAGCAAGCCACTTATTTCATTCTTCTGCAGATAAGGACTGGATCAACATAGAAAAAAATATGTTAATGAATTTGGACATTGATGTGGGGAGTTTATATTATATTAAAAAAATACCTAATGAATTGAGGCAGAGCCCAATAGAAGCCACCTTTAACATTCTAAAACTGTGTCAGAAAATACTTGGAATCAAGTCAATGACATCTGTCAATCAACCGCTTTGGTACAATCCTAATTTTATCATTAATAAAAATGTGGTTAAATGGACAACATGGAAAGACTGAAGTATTACTAAACCTCATCATATTATTAATAAAAACTCTTTTAAACCGTTCAATGATTTAGTTGATCAATATAATGTACCCAGAAATCATTTTTTAAATTGTATCTCTTTAAAACACGCTGTAAATAAATGCATATCCTCTGAAAGTATGTCTTTAAATAGCCATGAACTGGAAGATGCACTTTTTAATCAAGATACAATTAAGAAATTAATTAAACTATTTTATGGAATAATAAATGAACACCACACTAGAAATGCAAATGATGCATGTGTTCGGAAATGGATGATGGACTTAAACATTTTAGATGAAAGAGACCTATCATGGAATGATATTTGGAAAAATGCCAATAAGCCCTTTAGAAGCATTAAAGATAAGCTGACTCAATTTAAGATATTGAATAGATTGTATTTGACATCTTCTCAGCTGTTTAAAATTGGTGTAGTAGATAGCAAGTTATGTATGAAGTGTCGGGCAGCCGAGAGTTATGGTTGAAAACAACAAAAGAAGCAATCACAGTCCTTAATATAAATATCCCAATGACACTGCAAACTTGTATTCTTGGGGATCTCCATCAATTTAGTAACGTGTCATCAAAGAGTAAAAATGCATTTCTTTCAATATGCATAATAACAAAAAGGGTAATATTTAAAAAATGGATAGATGTTGATAGTCCAACTTTACTGACTGGTACACACAAGCTATGGAGATGATATCAGTAGAACAAACTGCATTTAGTTTAGATAATAATGAGTCATATATCGGAATATGGGATCCATTATTTAAATTTGTTTTAACTATTAATTAATCAAAATATGACTTATTATATCATTGTGGGAAATATTGGACACAATGTGTTGTCAAATTTATGAGATGCGATGCAAGTGTAAGTGACACTATTGTTCATTTCTATTTTATTTATTTTTTATTAATGTTTGTAATGATAATATCAATGAGGGATTTTTAATCACTGCTATGTTGAAATTGTTACTAATATTGATACTGTTGTTGATAATATTCATTTTTGTTTCACTACTTTTAGATTGTTCCGTTTAATGTTTGTGTGTCCTCATCCTCAATTGCTCTCAATTGCTCTGTTTATTGCTATTCTTAATGTTGCTGGGTCGGGTTTGGTTTTGAAATTGTATTGCATTATTATGGTATTGTTGTGTATTGTTTTCATTAAAAAAAAAAATCGTTTTTGAATCGAGAATCGTGTTGAATTGAAAAAAAATCGATTTTGAATCCAATCGTGACCCCAAGAATCGATTTTGAATCGAATCGTGGAACACCCAAAGATTCACAGCCCTAATGTTTTATAATTTTGGGCATTTTGGCCAGGTAATTTTTTATCATTTTGGGCATTTTGGCTAGGTATTTTTTTAATCATTTTGGGCATTTTGGCTAGGTAATTTTTATTATTTTGGGCATTTTGGCTAGGTAATTTTTTATCATTTTGGGCATTTTGGCTAGGTATTTTTTATCATTTTGGGCATTTTGGCTAGGTAATTGTTTATCATTTTGGGCATTTTGGCTAGGTAATTTTTTATCATTTTGGGCATTTTGGCTAGGTATTTTTTAAATCATTTTGTGCATTTTGGCTAGGTTATTTTTTATCATTTTGGGCATTTTGGCTAGGTATTTTTGATAATTTTCTGCATTTTTTCACATTTATGGCCGTTTTTCCCCTTTTCTTCCCCGCTTCCCTGTGCGTCATTCCTGGATGTATTTTTGACATTTTGGCTAGGTATTTTTTATCATTTTGGGCATTTTGGCTAGGTAATTTTTTTATCATTTTGGGCATTTTGGCTAGGTATTTTTGTATCATTTTGGGCATTTTGGCTAGGTATTTTTTTTATCACTTTGGGCATTTTCAGCCTTTTGGCTAGGTATTATTTTATCATTTTGGGCACTTTGGCTAGGTATTTTTTTCATTTTCTGCATTTTGGCTAGGTATTTTTTAAAATCATTTTCTGCATTTTTTCACATTTAAGGCCGTTTTCCCCCTTTTCTCCCCCGCTTCCCTGTGCGTCATTCTTGGGTGTATTTTTGACATTTTGGCTAGGCATTTTTTTATCATTTTGGGCATTTTGGCTAGGTATTTTTTATCATTTTGGGCATTTTGGCCAGGTATTTTTTATCATTTTGGGCATTTTCAGCATTTTGGCTAGGTATTATGTGATCATTTTCAACATTTTTCCACATTTTTGGCTGTTTTCCCCCTTTTCTTCCCCCGCTTCCCTGTGCCTCATTATCTATTTTTTGACATTTTGGCCATTCTGGCTCCTTGCGGGACTTATGGAATTTTTATCATTTTTGGTATTTTTCACATTTTGGACTGTTTTCCCCCTAATTCAATTAGCCCTGACCAAAATGTTATAGAATGTAAGATGTGTTCATGAAACATAATTGTCCCGATCAAATAAACCCAATGAATACATATTTTCTCTCCTAAATATTGGTGTATCATAGACGTCTAAAGCTTTCTTGTTCATGGTAAACACGTAAAAAAAGGCGTTTAAAGAACAGTTGCCATGATCAAATTTAAAGTCAGTACACGTTTTAGAGTGAGAAGTAAACAAACCTGTTTGTTGATGTTTGTTGAAAAGAGCGTCCAGTAGTTGACGTTGTCGCTCGTTCTCCTCTTTTGTTCTAGAAAGTTCCTCCTCATATTCTGCTATCGTTCTTTCCAACACTACAAATATTTCTTCCACAGCAGCAGTTAGTCGCTGCTTCACCAACACTCTCAGCATTTCTACTTTGCACATTTCCACACAATCACAACACTTTACACGCACACTTAGCCACGTGCTGATCACTTTGTCGCCAACTAACAAGCTAAACTAGCACGGAGAGCGTCAATGTTAATCCTTTACACGAATAATTCATGTGATTTTCATGCAAAGTGTAGCGAAAATGCTAACACAAAAACAATGGACTTGACGACGACGCCATTTTGTTTGTGTCAACCGGATGTGCACATAGACATGTTCTAAGGGTACGCAGCATGGAGCGCTACTGCCTACTGGCGCAGACGAGACGCGGGGCCGCCATCTTGGAGTGGTGATCCGCTCCACTCACTGCAATTCATTTGGCAGGAGCAATGAACTGTCAGCGCATTTAATTCATCTTACCTCACTGAATACCACTGATTTTCACCCCCTTTTTTGTCATACGTGTAGCTATGATAAAGGACACATGTTTTATTATTCATAGTTTGCTTAACAGTAATAGAATATTCTTATATGCTATAAGTGACCAGATCAAAACTGGAATATAATCCCAGAGAAGGCTCAGCTATTTTTAAGTGTAAGAAACAATATGATGAGGTTATATAAACATGCTACATAAACAATGTATGAATACATTAGATATCTATATATCTTATAGACTGTATCTCTGTTGCTGCAGCAGCCGAGTTTATTCTGTCTTGACACTTTGTATTGATATTTTCTATTACATTCTTCCCTTAAATGATCATGTTTACACTGATTGTTTTAGATGTATTTTTTATGTATGTCACTTTGGATAAAAGCGTCTGCCAAATACTTCAACATAACAACTTAAGAGATGCATTTATCGGCAGGCCGATTTATTTCCAAATATTTGCATAATTAAAATCTAGAAATATTTTTGGAATCTATACATTTTATCTTCTTTTTTTTTTTTTTTAAATAGGCGTGGGATGAATATTATAAGCTTTGGAGTATGTAATTACACACTTTCAGAGCGCTGTATGGGTGCATCTTTTATTATTTGCCATTGTCTGAGAGTCTTGAAATGTAATTACTGTATATAAACTAATTAGCTAATAGCATACTGTGCACTAAAAAGGGTCCCGATACCAATATTTTGGTACCGGTACCAAAATGTGTTTCGATGTCGATACTTTTCTAAATAAAGAGGACTACAAAAAATTGCATTATTGGCTTTATTTTTTAAAAAAATCTTAGGGTACATGAAACATATGTTTCTTATTGCAAGTTTGTCCTTAAATAAAATAGTGAACATACTAGACAACTTGTCTTTTAGTAGTAAGTAAACAAACAAAGGCTCCTAATTAGTCTGCTGACATATGCATTTTCCAGTTTCCGGTACTTTTTAGAGGCGCTATAGTACCGAATATGATTCATTAGTATCGCTGTACTATACTTGTACCGGTATACCGTACAACTCTACTTTGTAGGATAGGATAGGATAGGTCTTTATTGTCATTGCAACAAGTACAACAAAACTATGTTTTCAGCACAGACCCGTTTAAGATTAGACAAACAAACAGTGTACAGGGTTACAACCAAATAGTGTACAGGGTTACAATGAAACAGTGTACAGGGTTACAATGAAACAGTGTACAGGGTTACAAACAGTGTACAGGGTTACAATGAAACAGTGTACAGGGTTACAATCAAACAGTGTACAGGGTTACAAACAGTGTACAGGGTTACAATGAAACAGTGTACAGGGTTACAATCAAACAGTGTACAGGGTTACAATCAAACAGTGTACAGGGTTACAACCAAACTGTACAGGGTTACAAACAAACAGTGTACAGGGTTACAAACAAACAGTGTACAGGGTTACAATGAAACAGTGTACAGGGTTAAAATCAAACAGTGTACAGGGTTACAATGAAACAGTGTACAGGGTTACAAACAAACAGTGTACAGGGTTACAATGAAACAGTGTACAGGGTTACAATGAAACAGTGTACAGGGTTACAAACAGTGTACAGGGTTACAAACAGTGTACAGGGTTACAATGAAACAGTGTACAGGGTTACAATCAAACAGTGTACAGGGTTACAAACAGTGTACAGGGTTACAATGAAACAGTGTACAGGGTTACAATCAAACAGTGTACAGGGTTACAATCAAACAGTGTACAGGGTTACAACCAAACTGTACAGGGTTACAAACAAACAGTGTACAGGGTTACAAACAAACAGTGTACAGGGTTACAATGAAACAGTGTACAGGGTTAAAATCAAACAGTGTACAGGGTTACAATGAAACAGTGTACAGGGTTACAAACAAACAGTGTACAGGGTTACAATCAAACAGTGTACAGGGTTACAATGAAACAGTGTACAGGGTTACAACCAAACAGTGTACAGGGTTACAAACAAACAGTGTACAGGGTTACAATGAAACAGTGTACAGGGTTAAAATCAAACAGTGTACAGGGTTACAAACAAACAGTGTACAGGGTTACAAACAAACAGTGTACAGGGTTACAAACAAACAGTGTACAGGGTTACAATCAAACAGTGTACAGGGTTACAAACAAACAGTGTACAGGGTTACAAACAAACAGTGTACAGTGTTACAAACAAACAGTGTACAGGGTTACAAACAAACAGTGTACAGGGTTACAAACAAACAGTGTACAGTGTTACAAACAAACAGTGTACAGGGTTATAAACAAACAGTGTACAGGGTTACAATCAAACAGTGTACAGGGTTACAATCAAACAGTGTACAGGGTTACAAACAAACAGTGTACAGGGTTACAGAACAGGAACGCTGATGGGTCGCCACGAGGCGCCCCGTAAAAGATGGGAAAAAGGTAAAACGCTGGGGAAGAAGATGAGTAAAAAAAATACAATCTAGACTGGGCTCCTAAGGGGGCCTAGTCTGGAGTGGGAAAAAACCTCCATGCCATGCACACATAAACATGTTACATATAATCACGACAACTCGCAACAGAGAGGCGGGGAGTTGGGGCCCTGGAGGTCGACTGCTGCTATGAAGCGCTGCCAGCCGTCCATCACCCCGAAGGGGAATCAAGCGGTGGAGAAGGCGTGGGGTGGGGGAGGGGGTGTGTGTGTATATGCCCATTGTCTTGGGTGTGTTGATGTAGTGTTCATGTTCATAGGCCTGAGGCCTGAGGCCGTTCTGCATGCAAGCAAAAGTTCGACTCCAGGTGTCGTTGAGGAGGCAGGGAGGTCAAAAGCGTCCATCATTGAGGAGTCCTCGGGGGGATGTTTTCAGAACATCCTGCTCCTGTTGTTGGACCGTCAAGGCCATTTGAGGGAGTCAAATCGTAGATTAGCATTTTTGTTTTCCACGAGCAGACAATACAATGGCTTGTTGTACTAACACAACTTCAAAGACCCACTCTCAAAAGGTTCACAATCACACAGGGACTATTACAAAATGGTGGAAGATGTAGAAGAAGAAACTTAGCTCAGCAAATAAACTCAAAAACAGCTGAGCACTAAACTAACAACTATACCTCAATAGTATGGCTAGCAAGGCATGATGAAGCATTTCAAACCAAGTCTCGCCATTCACGCCATCTCTGAGGGTTTGTGTGCCACTGAAGGTCTGTCCTGCAGCCTGGCCTCACTTTTCCTGCGCTGTGACCGCATGAACCTTGCATCGCCTTTGTAGCGTTCTGCGTCTCTTCGACGCCTCGGCCAGTAAAAGCTGGGCGGGGTCACCGTACTCCATCCTCATCGCTTCATGGATCCGTTGGAGGACTCGCCTCCTCATCTTGTGGGGAACAAGGAGCGAGGCTATATTGGACATTGGCATATCTCTACCCTACGTCTGCTGCAGGTGTGCTCTGAAGGCTTGGCAGGACACATCCTCATCATCACGGTCCTCTCGGTCAGTGCGGCGGTCTCGGTGTCTCGTGCCTTCTTCATCTTCTTTCACCCAAGATGTGCTTGACCCTCTCAGCCTCACTTAGAACGCTTTGCAAAGTCCTTAAACGTGTTCTTTGGACCACTACGGTCAGAGACCCTGAATGAAGGCTTGCAGTGCCAGTTCTTCTTGTGGCCTTGCTCTGCGTGTAGCTGCAGTTCTGCAAAGCGCACCTCTTCTTCAGCGGTTAAACAGCCTGTCTTTCGCACCCTCGGTGTAGGTGTGGCGACCTAAACGTGTGAGTTCCTGTGTTTTTAGCCATTGCAGATTCCTCCGCACAACCTCAGTTGCAGATTGGGCAGGGTTTAGGCGAGCGAGGGTTTCTCACCGGCGTGTAACCTTTTGTGTGCTCGCAAACGTCCCATGACTGAAAATCTTTTCCCGCACACTGAGCAGAGGAAAGGTTTCTCCCCGGTGTGTATTCTGGTGTGTCGGTACAAGTTGGAGCTGTTGCTAAAAGACGAGTGGCAGAACGAGCAGGAATAGGGTTTCTCGCCCGTGTGCCTTCTTGTGTGCGATATCAAGTTCGACTGCTGACAGAACCGTTGGCCACAAACTGAACAGCTGTACGGTTTTTCCCCCGTGTGCAGTCTGGTGTGTCTCGTCAAGATGCCTTTGCGGGAGAATCTTTTACCGCAGACGGAGCAGCTGAACGGTCTCTCATCTGAGTGACATGTCATGTGTTCTTTACGGTTCTTCTTGCTGCAAAATGTTTTGTCACACAAAGAGCATCTGAAGCGCGTGTCGTCAGCGTCCATCGTCACATGGACTTTAGTAGACCTTGTGTGCTCACTATCGGACAGTGGAGGAGCTACGTCTGCTTGTGATCCTCCACCATCACCTTCTATTGTCATGTGTTGACTTGAGCAGATGCCTGGTCTCTCCACCGCTCTCTTCTCCTCACTTTCACCTTTGACCTCATCTCCTTCACTCTTCACAGGGAACTCCTCCAGTCCTCCAAAATGAGCTTCCTCCTGACTGATGCTGTGATCCTCCTCTTCCTCTTTAATGCGGGGGAGCTGTGGCTCCTCCTGCTCCAACCTGGCGCTCCTCCCCCGCTGCTTGGGGGGTAAACATTCTGCAGTCACACAAAAAGAGGCAGAAAAGGTAAGTTCCATGGTGGTTTCAAATATGAATAACATCAAGACACACAGAAGCTGCAGCAGTCGTCGTTTCATTTGGTTTTGTTGAAGTGACATCATCGACCACAGCCTTCTTTTTGCCCAGCTCACTTATTTAGGTGGTTCAACATGTTGGTGTTTTCCTCCTTCTAAAGATGATCTGTTGTCTCTTTCCAATAAATGACTATTTACGAGGAGACAGATAATTGCTATTTACCATTTTGGGAGGAGAAATAATGTTGGAGTCTCGGTGTAAACCACTTCTTTCAAAATGTGGACAAGAAGCAAACGTAAAGAAACACATTTATTCATACTGGGAAGCTTACATTTATCTCTTCTCTTATGTGTGACTGCCATCATATTGCAGTCCACACGTATCTCTTTAAGTGTGACTGCCATCATATTGCAGTCTACATGTATCTCTTATGTGTGACTGCCATCATATTGCAGTCTACACGTATCTCTTTAAGTGTGACTGCCATCATATTGCAGTCTACACGTATCTCTTATGTGTGACTGCCATCATATTGCAGTCTACACGAATCTCTTTAAGTGTGACTGCCATCATATTGCAGTCTACACGTATCTCTTATGTTTGACTGCCATCATATTGCAGTCTATACATATCTCTTATGTGTGACTGCCATCATATTGCAGTCTACACGTATCTCTTTAAGTGTGACTGCCATCATATTGCAGTCTACACGAATCTCTTATGTGTGACTGCCATCATATTGCAGTCTACACGTATCTCTTTAAGTGTGACTGCCATCATATTGCAGTCTACACGAATCTCTTATGTGTGACTGCCATCATATTGCAGTCTACACGTATCTCTTATGTGTGACTGCCATCATATTGCAGTCTACACAAATCTCTTATGTGTGACTGCCATCATATTGCAGTCTACACGTGTCTCTTATGTGTGACTGCCATCATAGTGCAGTCTACCCGTATCTCTTATGTGTGACTGCCATCATATTGCAGTCTACATGTATCTCTTATGTGTGACTGCCATCATATTGCAGTCTACACGTATCTCTTATGTGTGACTGCCATCATATTGCAGTCTACACAAATCTCTTATGTGTGACTGCCATCATATTGCAGTCTACACGAATCTCTTATGTGTGACTGCCATGATATTGCAGTCTACACGTGTCTCTTATGTGTGACTGCCATCATATTGCAGTCTACACGTATCTCTTATGTGTGACTGCCATCATATTGCAGTCTACACGTATCTCTTATGTGTGACTGCCATCATACTGCAGTCTACATGTATCTCTTCTCTTATGTGTGACTGCCATCATATTGCAGTCTACACGTATCTCTTTAAGTGTGACTGCCATCATATTGCAGTCTACACGTATCTCTTATGTGTGACTGCCATCATAGTGCAGTCTACCCGTATCTCTTATGTGTGACTGCCATCATATTGCAGTCTACATGTATCTCTTCTCATATGTGTGACTGCCATCATATTGCAGTCTACACGTATGTCTTATGTGTGACTGCCATCATATTGCAGTCTACACGTATCTCTTATGTGTGACTGCCATCATATTCCAGTCTACATGTATCTCTTCTCATATGTGTGACTGCCATCATATTGCAAACTATACGTATGTCTTATGTGTGACTGCCATCATATTGCAGTCTACACGTATCTCTTATGTGTGACTGCCATCATATCGCAGTCTACACGTATCTCTTATGTGTGACTGCCATCATATTGCAGTCTCCATGTATCTCTTATGTGTGACTGCCATCATATTGCAGTCTACACGTATCTCTTATGTGTGACTGCCATCATATTCCAGTCTACATGTATCTCTTCTCATATGTGTGACTGCCATCATATTGCAAACTATACGTATCTCTTATGTGTGACTGCCATCATATTGCAGTCTACACGTATCTCTTTAAGTGTGACTGCCATCATATTGCAGTCTACACGAATCTCTTATGTGTGACTGCCATCATATTGCAGTCTACACGTATCTCTTTAAGTGTGACTGCCATCATATTGCAGTCTACACGAATCTCTTATGTGTGACTGCCATCATATTGCAGTCTACACGTATCTCTTATGTGTGACTGCCATCATATTGCAGTCTACACAAATCTCTTATGTGTGACTGCCATCATATTGCAGTCTACACGTGTCTCTTATGTGTGACTGCCATCATAGTGCAGTCTACCCGTATCTCTTATGTGTGACTGCCATCATATTGCAGTCTACATGTATCTCTTATGTGTGACTGCCATCATATTGCAGTCTACACGTATCTCTTATGTGTGACTGCCATCATATTGCAGTCTACACGTATCTCTTATGTGTGACTGCCATCATATTGCAGTCTACACGAATCTCTTATGTGTGACTGCCATCATATTGCAGTCTACACGTGTCTCTTATGTGTGACTGCCATCATATTGCAGTCTACACGTATCTCTTATGTGTGACTGCCATCATATTGCAGTCTACACGTATCTCTTATGTGTGACTGCCATCATACTGCAGTCTACATGTATCTCTTCTCTTATGTGTGACTGCCATCATATTGCAGTCTACACGTATCTCTTATGTGTGACTGCCATCATAGTGCAGTCTACCCGTATCTCTTATGTGTGACTGCCATCATATTGCAGTCTACATGTATCTCTTCTCATATGTGTGACTGCCATCATATTGCAGTCTACACGTATCTCTTATGTGTGACTGCCATCATATTGCAGTCTACACGTATCTCTTATGTGTGACTGTCATCATATTCCAGTCTACATGTATCTCTTCTCATATGTGTGACTGCCATCATATTGCAAACTATACGTATGTCTTATGTGTGACTGCCATCATATTGCAGTCTACACGTATCTCTTATGTGTGACTGCCATCATATCGCAGTCTACACGTATCTCTTATGTGTGACTGCCATCATATTGCAGTCTCCATGTATCTCTTATGTGTGACTGCCATCATATTGCAGTCTACACGTATCTCTTATGTGTGACTGCCATCATATTCCAGTCTACATGTATCTCTTCTCATATGTGTGACTGCCATCATATTGCAAACTATACGTATCTCTTATGTGTGACTGCCATCATATTGCAGTCTACACGTATCTCTTATGTGTGACTGCCATCATATCGCAGTCTCCATGTATCTCTTATGTGTGACTGCCATCATATTGCAGTCTACCCGTATCTCTTATGTGTGACTGCCATCATATGGCAGTCTCCATGTATCTCTTATGTGTGACTGCCATCATATTGCAGTCTACCCGTATCTCTTATGTGTGACTGCCATCATATTGCAGTCTCCATGTATCTCTTATGTGTGACTGCCATCATATTGCAGTCTACCCGTATCTCTTATGTGTGACTGCCATCATATTGCAGTCTACACGCATCTCTTAAGTGTGACTGCCATCTACTGGTCACAGTTATCATTACACCATGCACCAAATAAAATAGCTTTGAGGTCGGTAAGCACAACCAGAATCATGCCATACACGGGTTATGAGGTGCACTGTCCATTTTTTTGAGAAAATGAAAGGATTTTAAGTCCGATTTTAAGTCCGCCTTCAGTGACAATCTACAATTTTTGGCCTGTACTGTATTTATTTGAGCAATGCCTAATTGCACATACATTTATTTTTTCATCAGTTTTCACGAGTCCCTTCTTTAGCAGTATATTTGTTTTTGTTTTTCTGTCGTCAGCCTGACCTAAGCCTTGATATGAATCTTTGTGATTAACACTTGCTGTCATATCATTTTATTTCCATCAGGGTTTGTCCTGTTAAACTCTAAGCAGGTTCGAACCCTGCAAAGACGAAACACGTGAGAGTAAGAAGTAAACAAACCTGTTCTGCGTAACACAACTTCCGGTTGGAAGAGAGCGTCCAGTACCTGACGTTGTCGCTCGTTCTCCTCTTTTGTTCTAGAAAGTTCCTCCTCGTATTCTGCTATCGTTCTTTCTAACACTACAAATATTTCTTCCACAGCAGCAGTTAGTCGCTGCTTCAGCAACACTCTCAGCATTTCTACTTTGCACATTTTCACACGCACACAACACTTTACATGAATCGTTGCTATAGTGTGTAATAGGAGTGGTTAAAAAAAAGCGATAAAATACAACAAAGAGGTTATAACACACGCTTTGACTGACGAGGCAGCGTTTCGCCACTGCGCATGCGCACTGCGCCGTGTTACACAACATTCTACGGTTCGCCATAGGGACCAAAACAGACGAGCGGGGGAAAATGAGACTACATATGTATTATAGTATTTAATACTTTTTTTATTTCCTTGTTGTTGAAAGTGTTTTGACTTATGAGTGAATTATAACTGGATGTTTGTTGGTCAATAAAAAAATTAAAAAAATAAAATAAAAAGACTGAGCGGATGTGGACAAAATGATTGTCTGAATGAACTGTCAAGCTATTATTTTGGAACATTGCTTTTCCGGTTTACGAATGATTGAGTTGTTTTGTTTTCTGAAAGTGTGAAGTGTTTCGTATTTTGGCAAGTTGTTTACTGGAATTGTGTTTTTATTGGCGTGTGTTTACCGATTTGTTAGCCGTTTCGTGACTTCTGTAGTTGTAATTTGTTTCTTGAAATGTTGTTGTTGTTTTGCACTTCCCGGCCACCGTTGTGTTTAGTACTTATATATTATACTTGTATCTCATTTCTCTGCCTTCTTGTTTTTAAATACACTGCTTTCCTATCTATTTTATACAGTGCCTTTATGCTTTTATTTCTATTTGTATCTATGTTTCTGTTTTATCTAGTGTTTATCGATTCTATTTTCATTTTCTATTATATATTCTAACTTTATATTTTTATTTTTATGTTTTTATACTTCGTAGCACTTTGAGATTTTAACAAATGTAAAGTGCGTTACAAATAATTAATCATTATTATTATTATTATTATTATTATTATTATTATTATTATTATTATTATAATACATGTTTAAGAAAATAAATAAAACCAAAAAAATACTAATGTATTATATTTTAATCTTTATCAACTCTTGATTCCAAAATCACATTAATACAACACACAAAACATACAACAACAATATTGTATTTCGATACGGAAACAATGTCATCATCATAAAAATAGAAAATATCTTCTTTACTCGTCAAAATACTGCATCGTCACAACAAAAGTGAATACAGTCCACAGTCATGTAAAAAACACGTCATATTCATTATCAGGTATTAAAACCTCAAACAAAGTTAAAATATATCATTATTTCGTATTTGAAGTCAATGCAGTGACAATCCCAAACCACAGAGTGGCGGTAAAAAAAACAACCTAGAAGATTAAAAATATACTTTCATGACAATAATGCTAGGAGTGAGTAAAAATGACGTCATGCTGCTGTAAAGTCGGTTACTTCCAAATAAAAGTCACAAGTTAATGTTTATGTCGTAGAATACATATTTGCCTGCTAGCTGCTAACAAAGCGACCCGGAAGTTGTCGGTACTTACTGGCGGATGCAAAAAAAATAAACCAAAAAATACCAAAATAAATGAGTGTCCGGAAGTGGCAACACAATGACACTTATTGGCTTTTAAATATGTGTTTCATACGCAGCGTTCAGGACGTTAATTCGTCTTCTTCAGCACAATTAAGTACAATTCCTGTTTTTAACAATATGTTTTTTTAATTTAACGAGATATTCTTTTTGGGGCGTTGGCATGTTTTAAAACGCACTTTGCTATTTTTAAAATGTTCATTTTGTTTTAATTGACGATGCTGGAGGAAACAACTGCACCACGTGATCCCATGTTTTGGCATTTTCTTACCTTTTTTTGCATTTTCTTGCATGATTAGACTTTGAGGGAAAATAAATGTTTAAATAATGAATAATACCATAAGTACTAATTTTGGAAACATGCAGCTGTGTCTTTATTTTCATTTCCGGTTGGGAAACGGCAACACTACACCACGTGATCCCATTTTTTTTTTGCATTTTCTTACCTTTTTTTTTGCATTTTCTTGCATGATTACACTTTCATTGTCGAGGTGAGGGCAAATGAATGTTTAAATAATGAATAATACCATGAGACGTAATTTCCGAACATGCAGCTGTGTCTTTATTTTTTATTTCCGGTTGGGAAACGGAAACACTCCACCACGTGATCCCATGTTTTGGCTTTTTTTTTTTTTTTTTTTACCTTATTTTGCATTTTCTTGCATGATTAGACTTTCATTGTCGAGGTGAGGGAAAATAAATGTTTAAATACGGAATAGTAACTCAAGTACTAAATTTGGAGCATGAAAAAAACCTAAAAAAAAAAACCTTACTGGCGGATGCGCATGCGTCGCCATTTTGGGAACTGTTTTCGGTTAGCAAGACGACGAGATTATTGCCGCGTTTGTGGCAAAATGTGTCCTCATATTGAGCTTTTCATCATTTCTAAGTACATTCGTCTCGATGCACTTTGACGCGTCCCAGCTTAGTTTGCTCGCTGCTCACCAGGAGACGCGATCAACACGTCACACAAATGTTGTGATTCTTTGAAAATGTGCGACAGAACGACTGCAAAGTACGAGGAGGAACTTTCTAGAACAAAAGAGGAGAAGGAGCGACAACGTCAACTACTGGACGCTCTTTTCAACAACCATCAAGCTGTGACGTCACTCAGAACAGGTTTGTTTACTTCTTACTCTCACATGTTGTTTACTAACTTTTACGTTTCTTTAGCAATTCCTAGAATTTCCACGAAGCTCCCTAACCTAAAGGAATGATCGCTAGGAATTGCTGAACGTTCATTGATTTAACTCTTAAGATTTAGGTAAGACTTTATTGTCATTGTACAAGTACAACAAAACCTTGTTTTCAGCACAAACCCGTTCAACATGAGTCAAACAAACAGTGTACAGGGTTACAAACAAACAGTGTACAGGGTTACAAACAAACAGTGTACAGGGTTACAATGAAACAGTGTACAGGGTTACAAACAAACAGTGTACAGTGTTACAAACAAACAGTGTACAGGGTTACAAACAAACAGTGTACAGGGTTACAAACAAACAGTGTACAGGGTTACAAACAAACACTGTACAGTGTTACAAACAAACAGTGTATAGGGTTACAAACAAACAGTGTACAGGGTTACAAACAAACAGTGTACAGGGTTACAAACAAACAGTGTACAGGGTTACAAACAAACAGTGTACAGGGTTACAAACAAACAGTGTACGGGGTTACAAACAAACAGTGTACAGGGTTACAAACAAACAGTGTACAGGGTTACAAACAAACAGTGTACAGGGTTACAAACAAACAGTGTACAGGGTTACAAACAAACAGTGTACGGGGTTACAAACAAACAGTGTACAGGGTTAAAAACAAACAGTGTACGGGGTTACAAACAAACAGTGTACAGGGTTACAACCAAACAGTGTACAGGGTTACAAACAAACAGTGTACAGGGTTACAACCAAACAGTGTACAGGGTTACAAACAGTGTACAGGGTTACAAACAAACAGTGTACAGGGTTACAAACAAACAGTGTACAGGGTTACAAACAAACAGTGTACAGGGTTACAAACAAACAGTGTACAGGGTTACAAACAAACAGTGTACAGGGTTACAAACAAACAGTGTACAGGGTTACAAACAAACAGTGTACAGGGTTACAGAACAGGAACGCTGATAGGTCGCCACAAGGCGCCCCGTAAAAGATGGGAAAAAGGTCAACGCTGGGGAAGGATGAGTAAAAATAATACAATCTAGACTGGGTCCCTAAGGGAGCCCAGTCTGGAATGGGAAAAAAACCTCCATAGCAAAGCACATATACAGTACACATTACAACATACATCTCCAGATATCTAGCAACAGAGGGGAGGGAGTGGGGGGGCCATGGTGGCTGGCTGCAGCTCTCAGGCGCTGCCCATCCTTCCATCACCCCTATGGGATATGCGTCGAGGGTGTTGGATTGGGGGTGGGGTATGTGTGTGTGTGTGTTCTATATTTTTTTGTGGATGCACGTGTGTGTGTAAGCCTGCAGTGTGTCTCTGTTCCGCGGCCTTGATGTCGTGCAGCCGCCAGTCAGTCCAAAGTCAACAACACGAACAGGTGTGTGTCCATGAGAGACAAGAGGGGAGTTTGGTGTGTCCTTCAGGAGAGTCTCCAAGCCAGGGAAACAATCCAAGTTAAAATGTTTTGTATGCCAGTGAAAATAAGAATTGCTTTTCACTCTAAATTGTCTATGACTGGTCCTCAAATTCATCCTGCGGGGCAGACAGTCCGATGTGATCCAAATCACAAAGTGTCCACAGTTCTTCCCGCATCCTCCAATCATTTGTGGCAGCTTTGGTGTACTTTGAAGACTGCCAGCAACTTCCAATTTGTGGACAAACTAGAGCAAGGCTTACTCCAATCAGCAGATGTCCTGCTGTCATCTTTCCCAATGGGTAAATATCTTCACCTCCTCCACTGAAAGGGTCTCCTGGCACGCGGCACTCCTTCTTCTCCCAAGAGTCCGTGGTGTGTCCAGCAACAACCGCTCCGTCACGACAAGAAGGTTCCCCCAAACCCAAGATCTTGTCAATTTGGTTGAGGCCAGTGAAATAGTTCCAATGTTTAGATTTGGAGAGCAAAGAGGCAAGAAGAAAAGTGAAGACAAGACACAACAAAGAAGCAAGCAGGAGAGATAAGGGAGAGGAAAGGGGGAGTGTCCGTCCTCCATGAGTGACAGTGAGAAAAACAAATATTTAGAAGTATGTTAGTAGACTCGAGTAGTTTTGTTAATTGTTTCTGTCAAAGTAGGAGGTTTGTAGTGCGAAGTACGTTGCTGACGTCATCATGGTAGAGAAACCTGAGAAGAACTATTTTCTGCAGGTTGAGTGCTGGGAAATAACGGCTGTGTAACATTAATTTGCCCTGTTATTCTTATTTAATTGTTGTTACGCAGTAATTATTTGCATATTATTATTGTATCGGTCTATATCGTTAATTATTGATATTTTTTATGACCAATGGAAAATTAAGAGCTGGAGAATAATATTTTATTTTTTAAATGTAACTTCCTGTGATTGTAATCTCTCAGCTATCAAGGCAGAAAGGAAATGTCAACACAAGCATGGGAAACACTCAAACAATGTCAACAAAATATTAAAATAGCATTAAAACACTTCACAATAAGCTCTTAAAAATAGGAAATATGTAAGAAATGCTTAAAAAAGTGTATAAAAATAGTGCAAAGTGAGAAAATGTAAACCAAGAACTATTTTCTGCAGGTTTAGTGCTGGGAAATAACGGCTGTGTAACATTTATTTGCCCTGTTATTCTTATTTAACTACGGAAATGAATTGTTGTTACGCAGTAATTATTTGCATATTATTATTGTATCGGTCGATATGGATAATTTAAAAAAAAAATGTATGACCCATAGAAAATTAGGAGCTGGAGAATAATATTTTATTATAATGTAACTTCCTGTGATTGTAATCCCTCAGCTATCAAAGCAGAAAATAAATGTCAACACAAGCATGGAAAACACTCAAACAGTGTCAACAAAATAGTAAAATCACATTGAAGCCTTAACAATAAGCTCTTAAAATGAAGGAATATGTAAGAAATTATTTTTTTTAAAGTGTAAGAAAATTTTGCTAAGTGAGAAGTATTTTCTGCAGGTTCAGTGCTGGGAAATAACGGCTGTGTAATATTTATTTGCCCTGTTATTCTTATTTAACTATGGAAATGAATTGTTGTTATGCAGTAATTATTTGCATATTATTATTGTATCGGTCGATATTGATAATTTTTAAAAAAAAATTCTGACCCATAGAAAATTAGGAGCTGTAGAATAATATTTTATTTGAAATGTAACTTTCTGTGATTCTAATCTCTCAGCTATCAAGGCAGAAAGGAAATGTCAACACAAGCATGGAAAACACTCAAACAATGTCAACAAAATATTAAAATAACATTAAACACTTCACAATAAGCTCTTAAAAATAGGAAATATGTAAGAAATGCTTAAAAAAGTGTAAAAAAAAATAGTGCAAAGTGAGAAAATGTAAACCAAGAACTATTTGCTGGGAAATAACGGCTGTGTAACATTTATTTGCCCTGTTATTCTTATTTAACTATGGAAAGGAATTGTTGTTACGCAGTAATTATTTGCATATTATTATTGTATCAGTCGATATGGATAATTAAAAAAAAAAAATTATGACCCATAGAAAATTAAGAGCTGTAGAATAATATTTTATTTGAAATGTAACTTTCTGTGATTATAATCTCTCAGCTATCAAGGCAGAAAGGAAATGTCAACACAAGCATGGAAAACACTCAAACAGTGTCAACAAAATAGTAAAATCACATTAAACACTTAACAATAAGCTTTTAAAAATATAAAATATGTAAGAAATGCTTACAAAAAGTAAACAGAGAAACCTGAGAAGAACTATGTTCTGCATGTTTAGTGGCAGGAAGTTACAGCTATGCTCTAAAGGGTGAGCTAAGGTGGTGTGGTATTAGCGGTCTTGCCTTGCATCATGTACAGACCACATGGGTCCGACTACGGTCCCTTTGGAAAAATGCAAAAAAAGTGACTTTTCCTCTTTTATCCACAATTTCCTCAATTTGACTTTCTCTTCTCACTCCATGCAAAGAATCAAGCAAACGTGATAGTTGATACTCTCACCTGATTGGCTGTTAGCGTGTCCCTCCCACTGATTACTTCCTGCGTTGCTTTGTGACCAGAGAGTGAGTTTCTTTGTTCATGCAACCAACCTTGCTTCCATACTGCCACTTTCTTCCGACGAAAATGAATACAAAATTAGCGAAAAGTTTTATTGAACGCAATTTTTCATTGATATTGACTACGTGGCTCTTGCAATATATTGACATTATTTTATTGCCCGGTTTTAATTAAACTTTTTCTTTGTTGCCAAATCCAAACTTTTCCAATTGGGAACCATATTCAAGATCCAATTCACAGTATTTATATTTGTAGCCACAACAATACGACTTTTCTAAAGCATGTGTTTGTCTTCCTGCGTCCTGCAGATGTCCTCAGTCCTCAGCAGCAGGAGCGGACCTCCATGGTGAAGCAGGAGGAGCCACAGCCCCACCACATCAAAGAGGAAGAGGAGGAACGCAGCATCAGTCAGGAGGGAGAGCATCTGGAAGGACTGAATGAGTTCTCGGTGGTCGGTGTCATCGTGAAGGGTGAAGAAGATGAGGTCAAAGGTGAAAGTGGGGAGCAGAGAGAGGTGGAGAGACCAAGCAGCAGCTCAACTCAACACATGACAACAGAAGCTGATGGAGACCACTGTGGAGGATCACAAGCAGACTTAGCTCCACTATCAGATAGCGAAGACACAACGTCTCACTCGTCTGACACTGATGATGATGATGATGATGAAGACTCTAAGGCCGATCAGACTGACAACAGATGCTGGAAATGCTCTGAATGTGGCAAAACCTTCAGCAGGAAGGGAAATCTCAATGTGCACATGAGGATCATTCATGCAGGCGAGAAACCTTTCTGCTGTCAAATGTGTGGTAAACAATTCTCTACAAAAGCACACGTGGCACGGCACGCCAGAACGCACTTTGGCGACGGCGACAACACGCGCTTTCAGTGCTCCCAATGTGACAAAACGTTTAGCAGCAAGGGGAATCTCAACGTGCACATGAGGATAATACACAAAGGCGAGAAACCATTCGGTTGTGCAATCTGCGGTAAGCGATTCTCCACAAAAGCGCACATGACGACACACACAAGAACGCACTCCAGTGACAACGACAGCGCGCGCTTTGAATGTTCTCAGTGTGACAAAACGTTTAGCAACAAAGGAAATCTGACCGTGCACATGAGGATCATTCACAAGGGCGAGAAACCGTTCTGCTGCGCAAATTGCGGCAAGCAATTCTCGTCGAAAGGTCACGTGACGGCGCACATGCGGACGCACACCGGCGAGAAACCATACGCCTGCTCGGTCTGCAACAGACGTTTCTCTCGTTGGTCGCTAGTGGTGCGGCACAAGCGAACGCACACCGGGGAGAAACCGTTCACCTGCTCGTCATGCGGCGTCGCTTTCTCTCAAAAGTCAGGTTTGACAAAACACACCAGAATACATACTAAAGAAAGACCATACTCCTGCTCAATCTGCCACCGAAGTTTTGCAGTGAGTTCAGGATTGGATAAGCACATGACGATACACACTGGGGAAAAACCTTTTACCTGTTCAGTCTGTGGATTAAGTTTTGTACGAAAGTTAGTTTTGAAAGTACACATGAGAATACACACGGGTGAGAAAGCGTTCAGTTGCAGCGTGTGCGATGAAAGGTTCTCTTATAAGTACCAGGTGGACAAACACAAATGTGTGAGTGAGACCAGGACATGAAATAACTAAATAGATGTCCCACTTATGAATATGAGCTGTCTGTAACGTGCTGACATTTGAGACTTTTGGAAGGTACTGTAGTAAGATTGCATTTATATCAGTGTCAGCCGGTGTAGGTTTTTCTCCGTCACAAGAAAATGTCAAGCGCGTGGACAAAAATAACTTCCAAAGGACCGAAAGTTGAAACGTTTCAAGAACTACAAAAGCTGCCTTTTCAGAGGCTGCTTATTTAGATCCGAGACATGGACCAGTGCTTTGTGGCGCGGGTGCTGTTGGAGTGCAAAGCAGAAATATCCCAAACATTACTTCCGCCGTCGCATGTTGCAGAACACGTTTTTTTTGTGGCCGAGGATCAAATCCTGCCTGATGAGATTTCCTCACAAAGACCTTCCCAAACAGAAGAAGACTTCTGGACGTCAACGACTGCGTTGGAAGAGAAACTAAGCAGATGTCAATGTTGGACAGATATTTTGCAAGACAATGTGTTTTCAGATGCGTCCCTCCAATAAAAGTAGAGGTAAAAAAATTACTTCAATGTAGCAAATGTAGCTTACCACCATTAAAGTGTTTATTATTATTAATAAATGTAGCTTACCACCATCAAGTGTGTATTCTCATTATCAGCTTACCACCATCTATATGTTTATTAATATTAATAAATGTAACTTACCACCATCAAGTGTTTAGTAATGTTAATAAGTGTAGCTTACCACCATCAATTCATTATTATTATTATTGATAAATGTAGCTTACCACCATCAAGTGTGTATTCTCATTATTCGCTTACCACTAACAATGTGTTTATTAATATTAATAAACGTAGCTCATCACTATCATTGTGTTTATTGTTATTATTAATAATAAATGTAGCTTACCACCATTAAATGTGTATTTTTATTAGCTTACCGCATCAAAGTGTTTATTAATATTAATAAATGTAGCTTACCAACATCAATTGTTTAGTAATATTAATAAATGTAGCTTTCCACAATCAATTTATTATTATTATTATTATTGATAAATGTAGATACCACCATACATTTGTTTATTATTATGAATAAATGAAGCTGACCACCATCAAGTGTGTATTCTCTTTATTAGCTTACCACTAACAATGTGTTTATTAATATTAATAAATGTAGCTCACCACTATCATTGTGTTTATTATTATTATTAATAATAAATGCAGCTTACCACCATTAAATGTGTAATGTTATTAGCTTACTGCATCAAGGTGTTTATTAATATTAATAAATGTAGCTTACCACCATCAATTCATTATTATTATTATTGATATATATAGCTTACCACCATACATTTGTTTATTATTATTAATAAATGAAGCTGACCACCATCAAGTGTGTATTGTCTTTATTAGCTTACCACTAGCAATGTGTTTATTAATATTAATAAATGTAGCTCACCACTATCATTGTGTTTATTATTATTATTAATAATAAATGTAGCTTACCACCATTAAATGTGTAATTTTATTAGCTTACTGCATCAAGGTGTTTATTAATATTAATAAATGTAGCTTACCAACATCAATTCATTATTATTATTATTGATAAAAATATAGCTTACCACCATATATTTGTTTATTATTAATAATAAATGTAGCTTACCACCATCAAGTGTGTATTCTCATTATTAGCTTACCACTAGCAATGTGTTTATTAATATTAATAAATGTAGCTCACCACTACCATTGTGTTTATTATTATTATTAATAATACATGTAGCTTACCACCATTAAATGTGTATTCTTATTAGCTTACCACCATCAAGGTGTTTATTATTATTATTATTATTCATAAATATAGCTTACCACCATTAGTGTGTTTATTATTACTATTAAATAATTGAGCTTACTACCATCCATGTGTGTATCATCACTAATAAATGTAGCTTACCACCATCAATGTGTTTATTATTATCAATAAATGTAGCTTACCAGCATCAAAGTGTTTATTATTATGAATAAATGTAGCTTACCACCATCAAGGCGTTTATTATAATTAATAAATGTACTTTAACACCTTCAATATATGCATGCTTATTATTAATTAATGTAGCTTACCATTATAAACGTGTGTACTATTATTATTACTAATAAATGTAACTTACCACCATCATTTGTTTATTATTATTAGGAAATATAGCTTACCACATCAATGTGTTCATTATTATTAATAAATGTAGCTTACCACATCAATGTGTTCATTATTATTAATAAATGTAGCTTACCACCATCTTCTGTTTAGTAATATCAATAAATGTAGCTTACCACCATCAATTAATTATTATTATTATTGATGAATGTAGCTTACCACCATCAAGTGTGTATTCTCATTATTAGCTTACAACTAACAATGGGTTTATTAATATTAATAAATGTAGCTCAATAATAATAATAATGGATTAGATTCATATCGCGCTTTTTCTATTGTTAGATACTCAAAGCGCTCACAGAGAAGTGGGAACCCATCATTCATTCACCACTATCATTGTGCTTATTATTATTAATAATAAATGTAGCTTACCACCATTAAATGTGTATTCTTATTGGGTTACCACCATCAAGGTGTTTATTATTATTATTATTATGATTAATAAATATAACATACCACCATTATTGTGTTTATTATTACTATTAAATAATTAATCTTACTACCATCAAAGTGTGTATCATCACTAATAACTGTAGCTTACCACCATCAAGGTGTTTATTATTATTAATAAATGTAGCTTGCCACTATCAAGGTGTTTATTATAATTAATAAATGTAGCTTACCACCTTCAATATATGCATGCTTATTATTAATAAATGTAGCTTACCACCTTCAATATATGCATACTTATTATTAATAAATGTAGCTTACCACCATCAAGGCGTTTATTATAATTAATAAATGTAGCTTACCACCTTCAATATATGCATGCTTATTATTAATAAATGTAGCTTACCACTATAAACGTGTGTACTATTATTATTATGAATAAATGTAACTTACCACCATCATTTGTTTATTATTATTATTATTAGGAAATATAGCTTACCACCATCAATGTGTTTACTCTTATTAATACATGTAACCTACCACCAAAAACGTGTGTACTATTATTATTACTAATAAATGTAACTTACCGCCATCAATGTGTTTAATAATATTATGAATAAATGTAGCTTACCACATCAATGTGTTTATTATAATTATTAATAAATGTAGCTGTGCAACCTACTAATAAAAGTCTCAATCAATCAATCAAAGCTTACCACATCAATGCGTTTAATATTATTAATAAGAAATGTAGCTTACCACCTCAATGTGTTTATTATTATTATTAATAAATGTAGCTTACCACATCAATGTGTTTATTATTATTAATAATAAATGTAGCTTACCACCATTAAATGTGTATTCTTATTGGGTTACCACCATCAAGGTGTTTATTATTATGATTAATAAATATAACATACCTCCATTATTGTGTTTATTATTACTATTAAATAATTAAGCTTACTACCATCAATGTGTGTATCATCACTAATAACTGTAGCTTACCACCATCAATGTGTTTATTATTATTAATAAATGTAGCTTACCACTATCGAGGCGTTTATTATAATTAATAAATGTAGCTTACCACCTTCAAAATATGCATGCTTATTATTAATAAATGTAGCTTACCACTATAAACGTGTGTACTATTATTATTATGAATAAATGTAACTTACCACCATCATTTGTTTATTATTATTATTATTATTAGGAAATATGGCTTACCGCCATCAATGTGTTTACTCTTATTAATACATGTAACCTACCACCAAAAACGTGTGTACTATTATTATTACTAATAAATGTAACTTACCGCCATCAATGTGTTTAATATTATTATGAATAAATGTAGCTTACCACATCAATGTGTTTATTATTATTATTAATAAATGTAGCTTACCACATCAATGTGTTTAATATTATTAATAAGAAATGTAGCTTACCACCTCAATGTGTTTATTATTATTATTATTAATAAATGTAGCTTACCACATCAATGGGTTCATTATTATTATTAAGAACTATAGCTTACCACCATCTGAATGTGAATGTGGAGTGAATGAATGATGGCTCACAGTTTTCACTGTTAAGTGCTTTGAGGGGCTGGAAAAGTGTTGTATGAATAAATGTGTCCCAAAGTTAATATTTTTGAGCCCCTGAAAATGTAAATACTCTGATTAAATGTTCTGTATGTAACTCACAAAATAAGGTAAATGGCTTTTTTGTTGAAGTTTTTGTGTTGAAGTTGAAAATATTTCCGATCGTCTCATTTTGGTTGTTTTGGTTATTTCAAATCTAATATGATGATACAAAAATATTTGAAAACAAAACTAACTAACGTCACTGTTTTGAGGCATCTTGATTTTGGTCAAGCTGTAGTTATACCCCCACACCGAAGGGGGCAGTATAGATGTAGTTATACCCCCACACCGAAGGGAGCAGTATATATGTAGTTATACCCCCACACCGAAGGGGGCAGTATAGCGCTACAATTCACACGTTGAGCGGAAATAGAAATAGGAGAAAGCTGGCAGAAGCGCTCGAAGTGGTCGATAAAGCCGTTTTGTTGTATTTAACCGCGTGTGATCTTCCTTCTGTACACATTGTTGGGCCTCCGTGCGTTTTCTAAACAATAAGAAGATATTTGAGAAAATATAAGTGCCGCTGATTACATCATTTTATTCTCGTCTCAGTGCACTTTAAGGCTTCCCGGGTAGCTTAGCTTGCTAGCTGCCAACAAAGAGACGCGGAAGTGACCAACGCGCCGCTAAACAGTGATCGGATTTGAGTATAAAGTGTTATAAAGTGTTGTGGTTGTGTTAACGAATGATGGAATAGAGGGAGGAACTTTGTGGAACAAAAAGAAGAGACCGAAGACAACGTCAACTGCTGGACGCTGTTTCCAACAAACATCTAGAACAGGTTTGTTTACTTCACGTCAAGTAGATTTATTTATTAACAATACTCTCTAAAAGATGTTCTCTCCGAAGATAAAGTTTGTCAGTATGAAAAGGCTTGTGTTCATTATTTTAACACACGCATGCGCGTGACGGGCTTAGCCGCCTTTTGAAGCATCGTTGCTTTGTGTCTTTTGTTTTTTTTAAGGTTACGCTAATTAATCTATTTTGTGTTTTTACTCAACATACATCGCCAATAAGAGTAAGCATTAACAAATTCGAAACTAAAGCAAATACAATAAATAATAGCACAAAGGGTAGAAGTGAGGGTTACAGTAACATCATGAATAACTAAGTTGGGTGTAGGGCTGGGCGATATGGCCTTTTATTAATATGTGGATATGTTTAGAGTCCATGTCACGATACACCATGTATATGTGGATATGTTTAGTCCATGTCACGATACACCATATATATGTGGATATGTTTAGGCCGTGTCACGATACACCATATATATGTGGATATGTTTAGTCCATGTCACGATACACCATATATATGTGGATATGTTTAGTCCATGTCACGATACACCATATATATGTGGATATGTTTAGTCCATGTCACCATACACCATATATATGTGGATATGTTTAGTCCATGTCACCATACACCATATATATGTGGATATGTTTAGTCCATGTCACCATACACCATATATATGTGGATATGTTTAGTCCATGTCACCATACACCATATATATGTGGATATGTTTAGTCCATGTCACGATACACCATATATATGTGGATATGTTTAGTCCATGTCACGATACACCATATATATGTGGATATGTTTAGTCCATGTCACCATACACCATATATATGTGGATATGTTTAGTCCATGTCACGATACACCATATATATGTGGATATGTTTAGGCCGTGTCACGATACACCATATATATGTGGATATGTTTAGTCCATGTCACGATACACCATGTATATGTGGATATGTTTAGTCCATGTCACCATACACCATATATATGTGGATATGTTTAGTCCATGTCACCATACACCATATATATGTGGATATGTTTAGTCCATGTCACGATACACCATATATATGTGGATATGTTTAGTCCATGTCACGATACACCATATATATGTGGATATGTTTAGTCCATGTCACGATACACCATATATATGTGGATATGTTTAGGCCGTGTCACGATACACCATATATATGTGGATATGTTTAGTCCATGTCACGATACACCATATATATGTGGATATGTTTAGTCCATGTCACCATACACCATATATATGTGGATATGTTTAGTCCATGTCACCATACACCATATATATGTGGATATGTTTAGTCCATGTCACCATACACCATATATATGTGGATATGTTTAGTCCATGTCACGATACACCATATATATGTGGATATGTTTAGTCCATGTCACGATACACCATATATATGTGGATATGTTTAGTCCATGTCACCATACACCATATATATGTGGATATGTTTAGTCCATGTCACCATACACCATATATATGTGGATATGTTTAGTCCATGTCACGATACACCATATATATGTGGATATGTTTAGTCCATGTCACCATACACCATATATATGTGGATATGTTTAGTCCATGTCACGATACACCATATATATGTGGATATGTTTAGTCCATGTCACCATACACCATATATATGTGGATATGTTTAGTCCATGTCACCATACACCATATATATGTGGATATGTTTAGTCCATGTCACCATACACCATATATATGTGGATATGTTTAGTCCATGTCACCATACACCATATATATGTGGATATGTTTAGTCCATGTCACCATACACCATATATATGTGGATATGTTTAGTCCATGTCACCATACACCATATATATGTGGATATGTTTAGTCCATGTCACCATACACCATATATATGTGGATATGTTTAGTCCATGTCACGATACACCATATATATGTGGATATGTTTAGTCCATGTCACGATACACCATATATATGTGGATATGTTTAGTCCATGTCACCATACACCATATATATGTGGATATGTTTAGGCCATGTCACTTAGATGACATATCAAAACAACACTCAATTAAAGTGCACTTTTTGTACAGAATGCCACTACAATAGTTGAAAACAAATAAAGTGCACTTTTGTGCATGATGTCACACAAGATATTTCAATAAGTGTCAAATAAAAATGAGCTGCATAATAGGACATCAAATAGTGTATGTCCTTCACTATGTGGTAGGTTCCTGCAGACGTTATCTCCTTCTGTTGTTGACTATTTGTTTCATACGGTGTTGATGTGGAAATGGTTGCTTGGGCATTTTGTTGGTGTGGCACCGAGCGGAGATGTTGACATGCGGAGTTTCAAGCACTCTTCATTCTCTAGCGGGTGACTTTTCAAATGATGCTACAAATTAGTAGTTCCGCTACTTTTTGTAGCAACGCTTTTGCCGCATACGGTTGTCTGTTCAACATCTTCCCGCTTGAAGCCAAACCACCGCCAGACGATGGTCCTCCTGCTGTTTTTCTTGGGAATTAATTATTCCTTCATTTGTTACCAGATTCGCACCTTCCCTCTCTCGTATTACCACTCGCACCTCTCCGCTAGCATCACAGCTAATGTTACCATGTCGCTGCCTCTCTGCTCGGCGAGGGTGTATGGCGTTGCACGTGTGACAGTATGTGACGTGTGTAAGAAGGTGCGCTTGTTTTATGTCTCTGTGAGAAGGAGAGACAAGAAAGAGTGAGAAGAGCCTGTAGTGTAATGCCTGCAGCTAAAAGCAACTGCCTGAGAACGTATACTCCAATATCACCATATAGTCATTTTCTATATCGCACAGAGACCAACCCGCGAAAAATCGAGTATATTCCATATATCGCCCAGCCCTAGTTGCGATGAAACAATATTAACTAATAATATCACACTCATTGTGACCAAAATAATTACGGTTATCATTATGATCACAGTATTGTTCAATGCACTCAAGAAGTGTTTGTAAGCACACTGAAATGTTTTGACCAAGTTATTATTTTTTGAATAACTAAAAGTGAGCCCTCTTTTCAGTCATTCACTTGAGAAGTTCTACAAAGTAAGAAATATTAAGTGGAAAAACTATAATTACAAAACCAAATGTCCAGTTGTGGCAGTTTTTTTTTATTTATTAAAAAAAAATGTATACAGGATAACAAAGTTTTCTACCTTCCAATTACAGTACAATGTCTTCAGTATAGATCAGGGGTCACCAACCTTTTTGAAAGCAAGAGCTACTTCTTGGGTAGTGATTAATGCGAAGGGCTACCAGTTTGATACACACTTCAATAAATTGCCAGAAATAGCCAATTTGCTCAATTTACCTTTAACTCTATGTTATTATTAATAATTAATTATATTTACACTTAATTGAATGGTTTAAAAGAGGAGAAAACACAAAAAAATGACAATTGCATTTTGAAACATAGTCTATCTTCAATTTCGACTCTTTAAAATTCAAAATTCAACCGAAAAAAAGAAGAGAAAAACTAGCTAATTCGAATCTTTTTGAAAACATTTAAAAAAATAATTTATGGAACTTAATTAGTAATTTTTCCTGATTAAGATTAATTTTAGAATTTTGATGACATGTTTTAAATAAGTTAAAATCCAATCTGCACTTTGTTAGAATATATAACAAATTGGACCAAGCTATATTTCTAACAAAGACAAATCATTAATTCTTCTAGATTTTCCAGAACAAAAATGTTTCAAAGAAATTCAAAAGACTTTGAAATAAGATTTAAATTTGATTCTACAGATTTTCTAGATTTGCCAGAATATTTTTTAAAAATGTTTAATCATAATAAGTTTGAAGAAATATTTCACAAATATTCTTCGTCGAAAAAACAAAAGCTAAAATGAAGAATTAAATTAAAATGTATTTATTATTCTTTACAATAAAAAATACATTTACTTGAACATTGGTTTAAATTGTCAGGAAAGAAGAGGAAGGAATTTAAAAGGTAAAAAGGTATATGTGTTTAAAAATCCTAAAATCATTTTTAAGGTTGTATTTTTTCTCTAAAATTGTCTTTCTGAAAGTTATAAGAAGCAAAGTAAAAAAATAACGAATTTATTTAAACAAGTGAAGACCAAGTCTTTAAAATATTTTCTTGGATTTTCAAATTCTATTTGAGTTTTGTCTCTCTTAGAATTAAAAATGTCGAGCAAAGCGAGACCAGCTTGCTAGTAAATAACTACAATTTAAAAAAATAGAGGCAGCTCACTGGTAAGTGCTGCTATTTGAGCTATTTTTAGAACAGGCCAGCGGGCTACTCATCTGGTCCTTGCGGGCTACCTGGTGCCCGCGGGCACCACGTTGGTGACCCCTGGTCTACAGTATAGATAAATAAAAGTTTATATACTTTGGAATGGTTACTTGCATTATTATTATTATATGTTATAATTACATTGGTGCTTAATTTGGTCACAAAATAATGCTGACAATAATATTTTTTATCTGCAATAATTTTTGGAACAATATATCGTCCAGCAAAATAAAACAAAAAAACCTCAATGTATAGTTTTTATGGATTATTTATTCAGTTTAAAGTAGCAGTAGAGTTGAAAAACAAGTTTACTTAATATGCTTAACTGTGTTCCATTAAACCATATCTAAGTGTATTTACGATCTGCAAAGTATGTGAAAAATACCGTGTAAACATCCCCAAATTCAGTCGGCCATTTTGAATATTCCGCTCTAAATATCTTCGTCTATTTCTGTAACTTGACGTCACTGAAGCTGACCATATTATTAGATCAGTCATACTGGAAATGTGCAAAAATTGCTGTTTATCATTCACAGTCCTTATTTAAGACATGAACTTACATGTTTTTATTTTTTATGAATTCTAAGTCGTAAATAAATTAACACATAAAAAGTCAGCTAACAATGTAGTCAACTCTATTCTATTCTGGTCCTACAAATGGACACCATTGCCTATAGCAACTGCCTGAAGAAGACTCACATGCAACCGTGGAACCCTAACCCCATCCAAAGCAAAAGTTGACTTTTCTGAACCATGTTTTTTTGTCATCTTCATCCTCAGCAGCGAGAGTGGACCTCCAGGATGGCGCAGGAGGTACCAAAGACCCCCCACATTAAAGAGGAAGAGCCACATTACCTCCACATTAAAGAGGAAGAAGAGGAACACAGCATCAGTCAGGAGAGAGAGCACCTTGAGGGATTGGAGAAGTTCCCAGTGACTGGTGTCCCTGTGAAGAGTGAAGAAGATGAGGTCAAAGGTGAAAGTGAGGAGCAGAGAGGGGCGGAGCCTCCAAGCAGCAGCTCAAGTCAACACATGACAACAGAAGGTGATGGTGGAGACTTAGCTCCAATGTCAGATAGTGACGAGACGACGTCTCACTCTTCTCACACTGATGATGATGAAGACTCTAAAGCGGATCAGACTCGCTTGAAATGTTCTCAGTGCGACAAAACTTTTGTCAACAAGTCAACTTTGAACACACACATGACGATTCACACGGGGGAGAAACCGTTCAGATGCACATTTTGCAGTAAAAGATTCTCTATCAAAGGACGAATGATAGCGCACACAAGAACGCACACCGGAGAAAAACTCTATGCCTGCTCCATGTGCGACAAGAGGTTTTCTCACCGCTCAGCCTTTGTGCGACACAAGCGAGCCCACGCCAGCGAGAAGCCCTTCACCTGCAACGTTTGCGGAAAATGCTTCGCTTTCGTCGGAGGTCTGGAAACCCATCTGCGAACTCACACGGGCGAAAAACCCTATTCTTGCGCCGTCTGCAACAGAGGTTTCTGCGACCATTCCTCGTTTGTCCGACACGCCAGGACGCACACAGGGGAGAAACCATATTCCTGTGCAATCTGCAGCCGGCGTTTCACGCAGACGTCGGCGCTGGTCAAGCACACGCGAATACACACCGGGGAGAAACCTTTCACCTGCTTAGTGTGTGGCCTGAGATTAACTCAGAAGTCGCACTTGACAAAACACATGAGGACACACACCGGCGAGAAAGTGTTCAGTTGCCGTGTGTGTGATGACAGATTCTCTTACAAGTACCAGGTGGATAGTCACAGGTGTGCTGGTGAGAAGACACAACGTAACACTCATTAGATGTCAACATTGCCTTCACACACATTGTGGCAATCACTGCAGGGTCCCCAAACTGGAAGATCGGACTAACGCTTCACAACAGTCTGTATTACTTTATTTGGGACGGCGTGGCGCAGTTGGGAGAGTGGCTGTGCCAGCAACCCGAGGGTTCCTGGTTCAAACCCCACCTTCTGCCAACCTCGTCACGTCCGTTGTGTCCTCGAGCAAGACACTTCACCCTTGCTCCTGATGGGTGGTGGTTAGGGCCTTGCATGGCCATCAGTGTGTGAATGTGGAAATAATGTCAAAAGCGCTACCTTGAAGGTAGAAAAGCTATACAAGCCATGTATTTAATATATAGTACAGGCCACATTTAGGACACATTTATTATTTATTTTCATGACTATTTACATTGTAGATAGTCACATCAAAACTATGAATGAACACATGAGGAGTTATGTACTTAACGAAAAAAACGACTGAAAACATGTTTTATATTCTAGTTTCTTCCACATAGCCACCCTTTGCTCTGATTACTGCTTTGCACACTCTTGGCATTCTCTCCATGAGCTTCAAGAGGTAGTCACCTGAAATGGTTTTCCCTTCACAGGTGTGCTTGAAGCTTTCACAGGTGTGCATTTCACCTTTTTTTTGTAGATGTGGGAAACAGCGGGAGGCAGGGTGCAGGTAAAAATGTGTCTAATGCTTAAATCAAAAATAAACAAAAGGTGAGTGCCCCTAAGAAAAGGCATTGAAGCTTAGGGAAGGCTATGCAGAACCAAACTAAAACTGAACTGGCTACAAAGTAGGTGTGCATTTCACCTCCACACCCCTGATTGTAAATAATGTAAATAATTCATTGTGATTATCTTGTGTGATGACTGTATTATGATGATAGTATCTATGATAGTATATATCTGTATCATGAATCAATTTAAGTGGACCCCGACTTAAACAAGTTGAAAAACTTATTGGGGTGTTACCATTTAGTGGTCAATTGTACGGAATATGTACTTCACTGTGCAACCTACTAATAAAAGTATCTCTCTCTCTCTCTCTCTCTCTCTCTCTCTCTCTCTCTCTCTCTCTCTCTCTCTCTCTCTCTCTCTCTCTCTCTCTCTCTCTCAAGTACATAACTCCACATGTGTTCATTCATAGTTTTGATGTGACAATCTACAATGTAAATAGTCATGGAAATAAAGAAAACACATTGAATGAGGACAAGGTGTGTCTAAACTTTTGGCCTGTACTGTATATTGATTGATTGATTGATTGATTGAGACTTTTATTAGTAGGTTGCACAGTGAAGTACATATTCCGTACAATTGACCACTAAATGGTAACACCCCAATACGTTTTTTCACTTGTTTAAGTCGGGGTCCACTTAAATTGATTCATGATACAGATATATACTATCATATATACTATCATCATAATACAGTCATCACACAAGATAATCACATTGAATTATTTACATTATTTACAATCAGGGGTGTGGAGGGGGGGGGGGTAGGATATGGACATCAAGTAGTGGACATAGAGAGAGAGAGAGAGAGAGAGAGAGAGAGAGAGAGAGAGAGAGAGAGAGAGAGAGAGAGAGAGAGAGAGAGAGAGAGAGAGAGAGAGAGAGATCAGAAGGCATAAGAAAAAGTATCTGCATTTGATTGTTTACATTTGATTATTAGCAATCCGGGGAGGGTGTTAGTTTAGGGTTGTAGCTGCCTGGAGGTGAACTTTTATTGCGCTTTTGAAGGAGGATAGAGATGCCCTTTCTTTTATACCTGTTGGGAGTGCATTCCACATTGATGTGGCATAGAAAGAGAATGAGTTAAGACCTTTGTTAGTTGGGAATCTGGGTTTAACGTGGTTAGTGGAGCTCCCCCTGGTGTTGTGGTTATGGCGGTCATTTACGTTAAGGAAGTAGTTTGACAAGTACTTCGGTATCAGGGAGGTGTGGCGGATTTTATAGACCAGGCTCAGTGCAAGTTGTTTAACTCTGTCCTCCACCTTGAGCCAGCCCACTTTGGAGAAGTGGGTAGGAGTGAGGTCTTTGAAATTAAACTGCTTTGGTTTTTCTGCAATTTTTTTCATTCAAGATGTATTTTACTGGCATGTCATTATTTAATGAATGAAATAAAGATGGAAATGGAGTATCCACCCTTGCCTACTTGTTACAATAAAGATGGTCCCTGGGTTGTGGACACGTTGCGTTCCTAGAGGTCGAGTTTCAGTGTAAGTCAGATCGTATTCCGAAAATATTCATAAATGAACTCACAGCTCACACAACACATGACGGACATTTCAAATACACAAACATATTTAATACAATAGTTAAATAAACGTGTAATAGAAAGAGAACATTGTATGTGAGACGCTTTCCTGAGACAATTATTTGCAGTGGTCGTGTCTACTATACGTTTTTGTTTTTTTAAACCCCATTTATTGTCTTTCAGGTGTTTCTACCTTCTTAAAATATTGTCCCAGGTGAGTCGGGAGGACTCGTCTTCTCCTCCCAGACCTTTAAAATACCGCGGAATCGACGCTACGTTCATATGATTTATCCTCAATGAAGATCACGACTGCGATAGTCGAGAAATAGGGAACAAAAACGTGACTATTTATCTTTTCAAAGCTTTTTTCACGTTGTTGACTTTTATGCCTGTGTGTGTGCAAGCTTCGAGGGGGACAGAACCTTCTCTGTTGCGGGCCCCAAACTCTGGAAGCATCTCCCTCTCCATGTGAGACAGGCCCCTTCTTTGACTACTTTTAAGACCCTTCTTAAAACCCATTTTTATTCACTGGCTTTTAACCCAGCATGAGACTTTAAACTGTTTTTCACTTTTTTACCTGTTACTAACCTGTTTAGCTAATTGGGAGAATGTGTTGGGCAGGCACACATTGTTGTCCACTCTCAATCTCACCACATGCTACATCCTAACATCGTTACAACTCCAGGGAAGAATGTGTGTGTGCGCGTACAAATTAGAAACCAGGTGAGATCATTCACTTAATCTTCTTCGAGCAAAACCAAGGCCAAAGTTTGTAACTTCTAAGGCAGGGGTGGGCAATTAATTTTACCGGGGGCCGCATAAGCAACCCGAGCACTGCTGGAGGGCCACACGACAATATTTCAATTAAATTTTGCTCAATATTATTTTTTATATACCATAAGATAAATAATAATAATAATAATACTAATAATTTCATTTAACCTAACTTAACTTTATACAAAAGCAGATTGCTTTTGATGGTTTTATTTTTAACACTGTTTTACACAACACTTCCTGATGTATAATACAATGCAAGAATGTCCATTTCTGCACAGGGTTAATTTCTGTCACTTTATCCTGCATTTTCCAACATTTTTCCCCGTCAGATTTGGACAACCATCTGTTGTTAAAAATCGTTTTTAATCATATTTATTTTATATTGTTTTTTATATTGGTTTTATATGTAATTATTTGTTCTTTTTATTCAGTCATTGGTGGAGCTAAGGATAATATTTGAATATTGTTTTTAATAATGTTGTGCAGCACTTTGGAAACATTTTGTTGTTTAAATGTGCTATATAAATAAAGTGGATTGGATTGTCACACCTGCCAGCTTGTCCCATTTCAGTCCTAACATGTCCAAACACGCATTTACCTATGTGAACAAGTCATTACCTGTGGTTGTCTCTTAAATTGACTGCATGGCTGCCAGCTACTCCGTGATTTGAAAGTCTGCAGTTATCCCACGTAAGAAGATGAGCAGCTGGGCGGTGTTACGTACATCGCAGCTCTCATCCAAAGCCAACGAAAAACAGTCCATGTCTCCGGGGCATACAGCGCAACAGAGTCCAATAAGCACTCCTTAATAAACTCTCCGTCAGAAAACGCCTTACTTTTTCTGGCGCTTTTGTGAGAAATGACGAAACTTGTCCTGACAGCTGCATCTCTGGGGGTGTGACATTTGGCTAAAAGTCCTTGTTGGGTTTGCAGTTTTACCATCAACGCATCAGCCTCCCTTGCGCGCTCTTCATCAGACACATTCCGGTATTTTTGCTGGTGCTTCATCGTGTAGTGGTGATTCAAATGATATTCTTTAAACACAGCAAGCTGTGTAGCACAAATTAAGCACACGGCTTTACCTTTCATTTCTGTCAAGAAATACTTGGCAGTCCATGTCTTGTTGAAAACACGCCATTCCTCATCAACTTTTCTCTTTTTAGCGTCTCGGGGGTAACCGGGCATCACTTGTCGCTGTGCACCTTCACTCACAGGTTACACACGGACACACGCCCATAAATAACACTTTTCAAAATAAAAGCAGCACATTGTATTGCGCGCACGACATAGATGTTTTTTAAACTTTATTTTGTAATTTGTGATTGCCGCTGTTCACATTCACTCACAATCACACACGCGCATACGTCCACACGGAAGTAATACAAATAACGCTTTTCAAAACAAAAGCAGCACCGTTGTATTGCACACTCGACATAGATACTTTTTAAAATTTATTTTGTAATTTATGATTGGCCTCACGCGGGCCGGACAGGGACGTACAAAGGGCCGGATGCGGCCCGCGGGCCGCAGAATGCCCAGGTCTGTTCTAAGGCGTCCTATTTTGCCCAAAGGAGGAAAAATGTCCCCTCAACAGATGTAACCATTTGAAAATCTCATATCACGGTTATTGTGAGCAAAATGATCACGGTATTGTTGATTTTGCTGAAAAAGTACATATACATATACACTTCAATCTTTTAACCAAGTGTTAATGTGTCTTGCCCTGTGATGAGGTGGTGACTTGTCCAGGGTGTACCCCGCCTTCCGCCCGAATGCAGCTGAGATAGGCTCCAGCACCCGCCCGCCACCCCAAAAGGGATAAGCGGTAGAAACTGGAATGTAATGGAACTTTTTAACTGCTTTTTATCTAACAAATTGTTCTTCGGATCATTTGTATTTGCTTTTTCAATCATTTGTATTTGACTTCTGTTTTAAATGTTATAAGCGCCAGCATGTAACCCCAATTATTGAGACTTTGCACTGTTCATTTTAGAATTGATTTTAAAACCTTGCTGTTTGCTTTTAAAGCTCTGCATGGACTGGCACCTCAGTATATCTCGGACCTCATCCACATGCTCTGAGGTCCGAGAGCCAGCTCCAGCTCGTGGTGCCCAAGACCAGACTTAAAACCAGGGTAGACAGGGTCTTCTCTGTGGTCGGCCCTAAGCTCTGGAACACTCTGCCCCTCCATGTTCAAACTGCTCCCACAGTGGACTCTTTTAAGTCTGGTCTTAAGACCCACTTTTATTCTTTGGCTTTTAACACTACGTGAGTTGTGTGCTCCTCTGTTGTCCTGTGTTTTTAAAATGTTGATTTTTATTTATTGTTTTAATTGGTTTTACCCTTTAAAATCGTTTTTAATCATATTTATTTTTATATTGGTTTTATATTTATTTATTTGTTGTTTTTATTCAGTCATTGGTAGAGCTAATGATAATATTTGAATATAGTTTTTAATATTGTTGTGCAGCACTTTGGAAACATTTGTGTTGTTTAAATGTGCTACACAAATAAAGTGGATTGGATTGGATTATTTTTTTTGTCTGTGCTTTGCCTGTATTTCTTTGTGTTTGTTCTTCAACTCTGCTTGTTTTTAAAGGGCTTTATAAATAAAGTTGGTATGGTAATATTGTGTTTTTTTTGGTTGTTGTTTTTTTATCTACTGTGGTGGTGCAAAAAGACACAAATCATAACAACTAATGTCACTTATTTCAGTGTTTTTCAACCTTTTTTGAGCCAAGGCACATTTTTTGCGTAGAAAAAATGCGGAGGCACACCACCAGCAGACATCATTCAAAAACGAAACTCAGTTGACAGTAAAAAAGTCGCAATTGTTGGATATGACTTTAAAGCATAACCAAGCATGCATCACTATAGCTCTTGTCTCAAAGTAGGTGTACTGTCACCACCTGTCACATCACACCCTGACTTATTTGGACTTTTTTGCTGTTTTCCTGTGTGTAGTGTTTTACTTCTTGTCTTGCGCTCCTATTTTGGTGGCTTTTTCTCTATTTTTGGTATTTTCCTGTAGCAGTTTCATGTCTTCCTTTGCGCGATATTTCCCGCATCTACTTTGTTTTAGCAATCAAGAATATTTCAGTTGTTTTTATCCTTCTTTGTGGGGACATTGTTGATTGTCATGTAATGTTCGGATGGACTTTGTGGACGCCGTCTCTGCTCCACAGTAAGTCTTTGCTGTCGTCCAGCATTCTGTTTTTGTTGACTTTGTAGCCAGTTCAGTTTTAGTTTGGTTCTGCATAGCCTTCCCTAAGCGTAAATGCCTTTTCTTAGGGGCACTCACCTTTTTTTTTTTTTTTGCAAATATTTTTATTGAATTTTACAGTTAAAATCACATTTACCAGTCATACTTTGCTAACGCAAAGCCTTCATACAATCACACATCCACTCATACACACTCACATGCACACTTGAGGAGAGAGGTGCACTTGAATTTTAACAACTCAAGGTTTACAGTACAGACATTATTAGAAAAAATACCCAGATATTGTATATATATAGCCATCCATCCCGCTCTGGCTCAGGATCAGCAGGCTATCGAGACCACAGCAAGATGGATGAACATTCCTCGGCATCAAGAATCCTCATGAAGTGATCCCAAGATCACCTCTCGAGGACCTCTCCACCGTTCACACTTAAAAAAGAAAAGGAAAGTCACAGAAATTGATCAGATGCAAAACAGTACCAGATAAAAAGTCACAAAAAAAAAAAAAACACTGACTTATTTGCTGCATCTTAATGTTAGTCTCGATGTAATTACACCTCCACACCGAAGGGGGCAGTATGGCACTAAACGTCACTAGTCTACCGGAAATAGTAGTAGGAGCAAGCTAGCAGTAACAGGTCAAAGTAAGCGATAAGGCCGTTTTATTGTATTTCGTCGCCTTTCTTCTTCGTTCTGTACGAATTTGTTGGACCTATTATATATATATATATATATTATATAAATAAGTTATGAGACGTTTAACTACATTTAAGTGTCGCAGAGCGCGTTGTTTTATTCTCGTCTCAGTGCAGTGTGAAGCTTTTCGGGCTAGCTTAGCTTGCTAGCTGCTAACAAAGAGAAAGGAAAGTGGACAAGACTTCGCTAAACTGACATCAAATGTGAGTGGAAAGTCAAAATGTCGCGCTCGTGTGGACAAATGATGGAATAGAAGAACAACTTTGTGGAACAAAAGAGGAGAATACTGGACGCTGTTTCCAACAAACATCAAAGTTGTGCCCCACAGAGCAGGTTTGTTTACTTCTCATCTAAGTAGCTTTTCATTTCAATACAAACAATATTCCTAAAAGGTTTCTCTCTTAAAATAACGAGTCTTGATAAGGACACGCTTTTGTTCCGTTAAACGAGGAAATGTAGCAACCCACACGCATGCGCATGATGGGCATGGCCGCCTTTTTGGGCGTTGTTGCTTTGTTTGCTTACAGCAGTACAAATATTCCAGAAGATGTTCAGTTTAGTTTCAGTTTATTTCGAGCATGCATACAATAAAATGCAATTCATCACAGTTGTTTCATTACAGCACGTCCAAAAAGTGAACCTAAAAGTGATATCTGTTTGTCAAGACATGTTGTATCTTGGAGGCAGACACACACACGCACACGCACACGCACACACACACGCACACAAAAGCAGATGAGAAGATGGCTGTGATGATAGTGATAGAAAAGAGATGAACAATCGTTGAGAATACGCAAAGTCACACTTAATCAGTTTGAGAAAAATCCCTCAGAGTATTTTACTATTTCTTTTTTTTTTTAGTTACTTAAGTTAAATACTTTAAAAATAGAATGTGAGGTTACAGTGCACTTGACCTAGGGTACTAGGATGACAGGGGATGCAAAACAATAACAGTTAAATACTTTTTCATAACATGGTCACTACTGCCTAGTTTCTCTTGTTATATTCTTATTTTACTGTTATATTTTTATTCTCATCGTTGCTTTTTATTTTTATTCTATTGTAATATTTTTCTATTTTGTCTCCATTTATACCCCCATTATTTACTTTTTACAATTTTGTACACTGCTGCTGGAATTTAAATTTTCCTGAGGGAACTCTCCCGAAGGAATCAATAAAGTACTATCTATCTATCTATCTATCTATCTATCTATCTATCTATCTATCTATCTATCTATCTATCTATCTATCTATCTATCTATCTATCTATCTATCTATCTATCTATCTATCTATCTACCATAAAAAAATTATAATAATCATAGTTTGAGTTTGTGCCAAATTTGAGGAAAATCTATCAAAGAATTCTTGAGATACGGCTTTAACAATGTGCAAAGTTAAGACAAAATAATAAGAAAATGTATAAAAAAAATACTCAAGACCTGCTGTGACATAAACACATTGTTTTGTTCATGTAAATATTGTTTTGTACCATATTGTGTACACATTCTAAACTGTAAAGCACTTTTTGTTGTATTTCAATTTTTCGATATTTTGATTGATGTCAGCCATTTTGGGCCAAAGTGTTCTTTATTTTATTTTATTTTTTACTTCCTCTTAAAACACAGTATCTACTGACATTTTTAATGTATAAAACATTATTGTTTAGCAAAATGTACCATGTGTATGTTCAATTATAATGGTTGCTATTCACTTATTTTGAAGCGTTTTTTTTTTTTCATTTTTTGTTTGTTTCATGGTTTCAATTCAAATGAAAGTATACCAATGCTAAAATACTTGTCTTAAATGTTAGGTATATGTATTCATGTCAATTTGTGAGGGAGATTCTGTTTCCAGAATGAATATAAATACATTTACAAGAAAAACCAGCTGCATAAGGTTTTAGTTTTTTTTGTATTTCCTATTTTTATACATTTATGGCTCTAAAAAAAAAACAGCAGGATATTTTGCGGAGAACTTTGAACCTAATGTCCACAATGACATTGTCTATGCAAAAATGCAAAAAAAGAGCAGTGCCCGGACGTGGGAATGAAAATCACTTTCTAGCCACTTTTTCCTGGTTCACATTATGGCCTACATCAGTGGTCCCCAACCACCGGGTCGCGGCCCGGTACCGGTCCGTGGATCAATTGGTACCGGGCCACACAAGAAATTAAAAAAAAAAAAAGTATATATACACATTTAGCTGTACAGTATGTGTGTATAAAGTACATATATATACACATTTATCTGTACAATATGTGTGTTTGGCTCCTTTTTTCCAGGAACACTAATACCAAAAGTCACAATGTCTCATAGAGTTCTAAAAAAGTTATGACAGACCACTTTAAAAAAAAACTAAATGGAATTTGACAGTTTTTTTACTGAATGGGACACCCAAAATGTGCATGAAAACAAAGAAAGTGGGATTTACAATATTAACTATGAACAATAAAACACTGAATATTAACAACATACTGTATATATTTTGATTGTCATTCAAATTTAAACTTTACAGTACATATAAGAACAACATTTGGTTGCATTAGCTCATGGTAGTGCAGGTTAAAAGAGCAATAAGGTGCAGATATAGATACATAGATTAGTGTACAGATAAATATATTGCACTTTTTCATGTGCATCCACGTTTATGGATGTATGTTAAACACCAACAATATGATATATTATCACTTTTATGCAATAATGTGCTTCCACATCTGTTCCTGACACATGTGTTTGGGGCTGGCTGCTCCGAAAACAAGCCCCGCCCACTCTGCTTTGTTCCTGGTCTGAGCTGCTGTGACTTAGATTACTGTAATAACTCCTAGAACACTCAAAAGTGCAGATTTCAACCATTGAAATACTTTGTATAGTTCAAGACTTAGTCATTTAAAACCATCACTGCACATCATAATGGCAAACACACTTTTCATGTTAAAGCTCTAAAAAATGATGTAGAACGTCCGGCGGACCGGATTGAAAATGTTAATGGTCCGCATGTGGCCCGCGGGCCCTATTTTGCCCAGGTTTGTGTTACGGCTTCATAGAGATCATTGTGTGAATGCTCCAAACATGCTTTTCTACACCAAAATTCATCTGTTTATTATTCTTCTCCCGATGTTGGCACGCTCTACCTTCCACATTTATCACCCGATTCAAAGCGTTCCAACTTCAAACTGTTCAGCCTACTCGGGAATCGCGGGCTTTCCCTTGACAAATTCCAAAAATTCCCAGAATTCAAGGTTTTTCAGGACATTTTTCCCATTCAAAATGAATTGGCCATTTTTCAAACTTTCACATTTCCACATTTTTCAACCGATTCAAACCATTCCACCATTAACATATTCCACCATCCTGGAAATTTAAACTACTCTTTTCCAAGTTCCAAAAAATTCCAGGATTTCCCAGAATTCCAGGTTTTTCGGGACATTTTCCCCATTCAAAATGAATTGGCCATGTTTTAAACTTTCAAATTTCCACATTTTTCAACCCATTCAAACCATTCCACCTTCAACACATTGCACCATCCTGGAAATTCAAACTACTCTTTTTCCAAGTTCCAAAAAAATTCCAGGATTTTCCAGAATCCCTGGTTTTTCGGGACATTTTCCCCATTCAAAATGAATTGGCCATTTTTCAAACTTTCACCATTTCCACATTTTCAACCGATTCAAACCATTCCACCTTCAACACATTCCACCATCCTGGACATTTCAACTACTCTTTTTCCAAGTTCCAAAAAAATTCCAGGATTTTCCAGAATTCCTGGTTTTACCAAAGCCCTATTTCCACCCTTTTTTCTAGCGACTACTCCCTCCACTTTTTTCAACGCATTTCAACCGTTCCACCGTCAAAACATTCCTCTTAATCAGGAAAAAGAACAACGTTTTTTTAAAAACTGGAACAATTCCCAGTTTTTCGAAATTCCAGGAATACCATTTCTCAATTCAAGATATCACTACTTCTACACTTTTTGACCGATTTGAAAAATTCCAACACCAACCACTTCAACTCATTCAGAACATTCAAGTCTTTTTCCAAGTTCCAAAAAATTCCAGGATTTCACAGAATTCCAGGTTTTTCGGGACATTTTTCCCATTCAAAATTAATTGGCCATTTTTTAAACTTTCAAATTTCCACATTTTTCAGCCCATTCAAACCATTCCACCTTCAACACATTCCACCATCCTGGACATTTAAACTACTCTTTTTCCAAGTTCCAAAAAAATTCCAGGATTTTCCAGAATTCCTGGTTTTTCGGGACATTTTCCCCATTCAAAATGAATTGGCCATTTTTCAAACTTCCACCATCTCCACATTTTCAACCGATTCAAACCATTCCACCTTCAACACATTCCACCATCCTGGAAATTTCAACTACTCTTTTTTCCAAGTTCCAAAAAATTCCAGGATTTTCCAGAATTCCTGGTTTTACCAAAGCCCTATTTCCACCCTTTTTTCTAGCGACTACTACTTCCACTTTTTTCAACGCATTTCAACCGTTCTACCGTCAAAACATTCCTCTTAATCAAGACAAAGAACAACGTTTTTTTTTAAACTGGAACAATTCCCGGTTTTTCGAAATTCCAGGAATACCATTTCTCAATTCAACATATCACTACTTCTACACTTTTTGACCGATTTGAAAAATTCCAACACCAACCATTTCAACTCATTCAGAACATTCAAGTCTTTTTCCAAGTTCCAAAAAATTCCAGGATTTCACAGAATTCCAGGTTTTTCGGGACATTTTTCCCATTCAAAATGAATTGGCCATTTTTTAAACTTTCAAATTTCCACATTTTTCAACCCATTCGAACCATTCCACCTTCAACACATTGCACCATCCTGGGAGTTTAAACTACTATTTTTCCAAGTTCCAAAAAAATTCCAGGATTTCCCAGAATTCCTGGTTTTTCGGGACATTTTCCCCATTCAAAATGAATTGGACATTTTTCAAACTTTAACCATTTCCACATTTTCAACCGATTCAAACCATTCCACCTTCAACACATTCCACCATTCTGGAAATTTCAACTACTCTTTTTTCCAAGTTCCAAAAAATTCCAGGATTTTCCAGAATTCCTGGTTTTACCAAAGCCCTATTTCCACCCTTTTTTCTAGCGACTACTACTTCCACTTTTTTCAACGCATTTCAACCGTTCTACCGTCAAAACATTCCTCTTAATCAGGACAAAGAACAACGTTTTTTTTAAAAACTGGAACAATTCCCGGTTTTTCGAAATTCCAGGAATACCATTTCTCAATTCAACATATCACTACTTCTACACTTTTTGACCGATTTGAAAAATTCCAACACCAACCATTTCAACTCATTCAGAACATTCAAGTCTTTTTCCAAGTTCCAAAAAATTCCAGGATTTCCCAGAATTCAAGGTTTTTCGGGACATTTTTCCCATTCAAAATTAATTGGCCATTTTTTAAACTTTCAAATTTCCACATTTTTCAACCCATTCAAACCATTCCACCTTCAACACATTGCACCATACTGGAAATTTAAACTACTCTTTTTCCAAGTTCCAAAAAAATTCCAGGATTTTCCAGAATTCCTGGTTTTCCCCATTCAAAATGAATTGGCCATTTTTCAAACTTCCACCATCTCCACATTTTCCACCGATTCAAACCATTCCACCTTCAACACATTCCACCATCCTGGACATTTAAACTACTCTTTTTCCAAGTTACAAAAAATTCCAGGATTTTCCAGAATTCCTGGTTTTACCAAAGCCCTATTTCCACCCTTTTTTCTAGCGACTACTCCTTCCACTTTTGTCAACGCATTTCAACCGTTCCACCGTCAAAACAAAAACTTTTTTTTTTAACTGGAAAAATTCCCGGTTTTTCGAAATTCCAGGATTACCATTTCTCAATTCAACATGTCACTACTTCTACACTTTTTGACCGATTTGAAAAATTCCAACACCAACCATTTCAACTCATTCAGAACATTCAAGTCTTTTTCCAAGTTCCAAAAAATTCCAGGATTTCACAGAATTCCAGGTTTTTCGGGACATTTTTCCCATTCAAAATGAATTGGCCATTTTTTAAACTTTCAAATTTCCACACTCATTCACAACATTCAAGTTTTTTTTACCATTTTCAAAAAAATTCCCGCTTTTGGGAAATTCCCATTGAAATCAATGGGACATTCTTCAAAGTTCCACAATTCCCACATTTTTTATCTGATTCAAACCGTTCCAACTTCAAAATATTCAGCCTGTTGAAAACAATTCTAAAAAAAATTCCAGGATGTCATTTCAACTTCAGCATTGGAGCATTCACACGCAATTCCTTCAGGAATTGCCTCATCTAGTTATTACATGACATTGTACTCCAGTTGTTGCATCTACTGGAAGGTTACAGCACAGATATTTAAGTCAAATAATCATTTGGTCCTAAAAATGGACACCATTAAAGAAACAGCCACACACTATTCAAAGTGAAACTCGAAAAAAAGCCTCCTTTTGTCATTTTGTGTCAGCAGACGTCAGTGAAGAACATCTTCATCCTCAGCAGCAGGAGTGGACCTCCAGGATGGAGCAGGAGGAGCCACAGCCCCCCCAGATTAAAGAAGAAGAGGAAGAACACATCATCAATATGGAGGGAGACCCTCTTGAAGGACTGGAGGAGTTCCCAGTGATCCGTGTCATCGTGAAGAGTGAAGAAGATGAGGTCAAAGGTGAAGGTGAGCAGAAGAGAGAGGCGGAGAGACCAAGCAGCAGCTCAACTCAACACACGACAACAGAAGGTGACGGTGGAGGATCACAAGCTGACTTAGTTCCACTCTCAGATAGAGACGACACGACGTCACACTCTGCTGAGGATGACGATGATGAAGACTCCAAAGCCGATCCAACATGTCCGACCGACAACACACACTTTAAATGTTCTCACTGTGACAAAACTTACGGCAACAGGTCAACTTTGAAAACACACATGATGATTCACACGGGCGAGAAACCATTCAGCTGCACGTTCTGCGGCAAAAGATTCTCCATCAAAGGACGTATGACAACGCACACGAGGACGCACACAGGAGAAAAACCATATGCCTGCTCGGTGTGCGACAAGACCTTTTCTCACCAGTCAGCGTTTGTGCGGCACAAAAGGACGCACCTGAGCGAGAAGCCCTTCACCTGCAACGTTTGCGGTAAATGCTTCGCCCTTGTCGGAGGTTTGAAGACGCATCTAAGGACTCACACCGGCGAAAAACCCTATTCTTGCTCCGTCTGCAGCAAAGGTTTTTGCGACCATTCGTCGTTTGTCCGGCACGCCAGGACACACACCGGGGAGAAACCATATTCCTGTGCAATCTGCAGCAGGAGTTTCACGCAGACGTCGGCGTTGGTCAAGCACGCCAGGACGCACACCGGGGAAAAACCCTTTGCCTGCTTAGTGTGTGGCCTGAGATTAACCCAGAAGTCGCACTTAACCACACACATGAGGATACACACCGGCGAGAAAGTGTTCAGTTGCCGCGTGTGTGGTGAGAGATTCTCCTACAAGTACCAGGTCAACGACCACAAGTGTGCTGGTGAGAACAGCAGCAGTCAGTGCCGGGAATTTGACCAACTTTGACTCATGTTCATGTGCTTCAAAATGCATCGTTCTGAAGTTGATCAGATCAGATTTGTTTGAATCCTCGAGACCGTGTGTGTTGTCTTTGGAGACGGTTTACAATTTGTGTTGATGACTGACAGTTAATAACAATAATAATAATAACACATCACATTTATGTAGCACTTTGAGACATGAGTCTTTGAAGATATGTCAAAAAATACATCTTAAAACAACACCCATATATCTAAAAACAGTTTAAGAAAAGAGCAGTTAATGAGAATGTGGAAGTGCAGCAGGGCAAGTCTGGAAAAGGCTGGTTTGAGGGCACTTTTAAAAGAAAGTGCTCAGGGTGCCCTTGAGCAAGGCACAGCTTGGGGGGCAGTACGTCTCTGACATTGCATGCCTGCAAGTGTGTGCTGTGGTGTTCAACACAAAGTGTTCTTCTTACAGGGATGATTGTCACACTCGTTACCAGAGACGCGGTCTCTCCGGTTGTGGCGCAGACATTTAGGACATTTGGGATCAGAGCTCACCTACATAGTTCTCTCTGGAGCAAGACGGTCAAACTTGAGGTGGGATGACCGTTTGTGTCCATGGCAAATTGTAAATACTTGTCAGGTTCAAATACTGATGACATTTATTAAACAGACAAGAAGCAAGGAATCGTGCAGAGACAGAGTTAAATTTTGCTCATTGAGGAGAGACGTTATTGGGCTGTACTCTTAGTTACAGATCTTAGTTACAGATCCAAACTACGCTCTAAAATCCTGCCCACGTGCTTCCTCTATTTATTTGGGAGGTCCCTGGTCACATCACTGAGGGAAGAGGGTAATCTCAACAGCCCCAGTTCGACACAATATATGACTATTAATGAAATGCAAATGTGCTGACACTCGTGATATCGCCCTGTCTCTGCTTTGTCTGTGTCACGGTACTCGATGTTCGCCCTTGGCAGTCAGCAGGCCGATTCTGGAAACAAACACTGATAGGAGACGATGTCCCTTCAACTTCAGCACAATTGATAATAACTATGGCAACAGCCTTTAAGCATGAGAGTTGTGTGATAATTTACACATAATTATTCTAACAATACTGAAATCACTATTTGTGTCTGCGACAATAAACTAATCAATAAATGGTTGCAAGCGTGTCAAAATGTCTTCATTCCAGTTTGATGGTGCAGATCAACATGTATTGATTAATGCTGTTGATTGGTTAACTGTTTGAATCAATTTAATCCCACTTGAATTAGGATTAATCAGTGGTTTGTGTAGTTTGAATTAATTTAAAAACAACACAAAAGCAATGTTATTGTCAGAATGTCCTGCAGGAGAATATTCTCTCAATGTTTTCATTAAATGCGAGTCTTTAACTTGGTGAAGGTTTTATCAAAGTCAAGTATTTGAAGAGAAATGTGCGGTCAAAATAAATTGTGTGACTAATCTGCATTATTAATACCATATTGTTTTGTGTTTAACCACATGAGTTAACTCGTGCTTTTGTTTCTCAATGAACACTAAGAGAAAATAACATCAACGTACGGTTTCTGGTGAGAGTAAACACATCCCCCCAATGAATGCAGAAACTGGACTAATGCAGATCGGACCCAAAATCGATTCTGTCATGCCATCTTCCTCGTCTCCGGCAAGCCTTCCCAGGGCGCCGCCATCTTCTTCGTCTCCGGCAGGCCTTCCCACAGCGCCGCCATCGTCCTCAACTCCGGCAAGCTGTCCCACGGCGTCAGCATCCTGGGATTCTGGCGCCAGTCGCGTCTGCCTTCTCGGTGGCCACGGATGTGGCCGTTCCACGGTTGCCCGCCTCGCCTTCCCCTGCCACTTGACTCTTCCCCGGTGCATTCCGGGACACTTGACCTGGCGACCCACCACCAAGTCCTCCCTCCGCCCTCCCGTGACTTTTGAACTTGTTCTTTGTTTTTTCAGGGGACATCTGTAATCTATCCTTAATATATCGGAGCTTTATTTGTCCATTCTTAACATGTACAAGACACATAAGAACTGAAATTACATTTTCGGCACAATCCTGCTAAGAGCAGACATACGTTACAGGGAGACAAGACGGGACCGCCAACGGATCAGCCACTTAGGGCGCTCCTTAAAAAGGTGGGAAAAAGGTGACATTGGGGGAGGGGGGGAGAGTAAAAAAAATATCAGTCTGAGGCTGGACCCTCAGGAATGGTCCAGACTGAGTCCGAGGAAAAAACCTCACATAGCATGGCACACATAAACATGGTACATGTAATCACAACAACTCGCAACAGAGTCATCCAACAGGACTTTGGAGGCCGGCAGCTGCTGTTGAGCGCTACTCAGCCCCCACAACCCCGGAGGAATTAAGCAGTGGTGAAGGCGTTGATTTGGGGAGGGGTGTGTGCGTGCATGTATGCCCAATTAACTTGGGTGAGATGTTGGAATTGTCTTTATGGGCCGAGGCCGGCCCCAAGAGTTCAAGAGTTCAAGAGTCCGACCCAGGTGCTTTTGAAAAAAAAAGGGAAAGGTCAAAAGCGTCCATCTTTGAGGAGTCCTCAGGGGAGTGTTTTCAAACAGCCTTTTCCTCAAGGCCATTCGAGGGAGTCAAATCGTAGATTAAGATGTTGTTTTTTCTTCGAGCAGTCAAAACAATGACATTCCTGCTCTGTATGCTGGCTCTGACAATTCCAATTTATTCTTTCTCTAACTTCATCAAGATGGAATCTACCTTGCGATTCAAATCAGCAATCGCTCCAGTCTGTGATCCCACAGCACGACCCAATCCTTCCATTGCGTTGAACAGCCTGTTGGCCCCTTGAGTGGCTGCCATCGTCTTCCGAATTTGACGATACACCAGAGCAATGCCCAGCCCAATCAGCAAATGCCCTGCGATCACAGCTCCAAATAGGTAGATGTCTTCCACGTCCTCGATGGAAAGGACTGAGAGGCACATGATTCTCCAAGTATTCCAGGAATCTCTCACGTACCCCGCAGCAATGGTTCCATCAGGGCAGCCAGGCTCCCCCGAACCTCTTTTCCTTGTCGAAAAGACTGTGTCAATTGCGTCGAGAGTCCAGTTGATCAAATTCATTTTGATGTTTAGATTTGAGGACAGCTCAAGAAAAGAGGCTTCAAAAAGTTTAGACAAAGACAAGGACACAAGAAAGCAAGCGGGAAGGAGGAGGAGCAGGGAAAAATGCGACCACCCTCACCAAGAGGCAAGACAGAAACAAGGAGGGGTACTGTCATGGCCCATTGCCTGGATCATGTATTGTTTAGTTAAAGACTCCTTTAGTTCTGTTTCAGTACCCCCGGGTTTGTGGTTTTTTTTTTTGGTTGCCACCTACTCAGTGGCCTAGTACCTACTCAGTGGCCTAGTGGTTAGAGTGTCCGCCCTGAGATGGGTAGGTCGTGAGTTCAAACCCCGGCTGAGTCATACCAAAGACTATAAAAATGGGAGCCATTACCTCTCTGCTTGGCAAGGGTTGGAATTGGGGGTTAATTCACCAAAAATGATTCCCGGGCGCGGCCACTGCTGCTGCTCACTGCTCCCCTCACCTCCTAGGGGGTGATCAAGGGTGATGGGTCAAATACAGAGAATAATTTCACCACACCTAGTGTGTGTGTGACAATCATTGGTACTTTTTAATGGGTGCTGATTATTTTCACCTGCCTCTGATTAGTGTTCGGGACGCTCACCTGCTCCCGGGCACTAATCAGAGAGCTATTTATTCCTGCTTTTCGCCACAGTCAGTCTGACTGTCTTGTTTGCTTCACGCAACATTACGTGGTTTACCTTTTCGATTCCTGTTCTAAGCTTTGCCGTATTTTCCGCGTTATCGGCACGCTTTCCTGCGTTTTGTGTAGTCCTGACTGAGTTATGGAAAACAAATACATTTCCTCCAGAGTTCCGTCCGCATCTTGGGGAAAAGACCAGCGACCCAACTATAACACCGATCCCTTCTTTCTCATCTCATCATTGACATTTTCTGCGAGTTTCATCAGAATCAGCCTACAGTTGTTTGAGTTGTGTTGCTAGCAGACCAACAAACCTCAGTGGGTTGTCCCTTGGCACAGGTTAAAAAAAAATTAATAAAAAAAAAGCACCTGGGCGTGTTCTAAAGCGAAATGAAATAAATAGAGTGAACTCTCTTGTCAGTCTTTAACTGTTTTTGTCTCCGAGGGTGGAGGTGTGGACGTTCTACATGTGAAATAACGCCAAGACGGCGATCCCAAACACCTCGGAAATTAAATCACTAGTTCTTCATCCCCTTTCTGACATTTCCTGAAAGTTTTGAAGTGAATAATGAACTCACATTATGTTCAACATATGGTGAACGGTTATATTCAACTTGGAGAAAGCGAACCACCAGATTTAAGTAAATAATGGTTGAGTCCATAATAAATTAAGTGGACGTTCCCATATGGACTGGGTTGACTCTCACGAGAAGAGGCAATAAATTCAATAACATGCAAAAGTGATAGCTCTATCCTGGAGGAGAGACTCCATGTTTATCTCAAACGTCAACCTACAAGTTATGGTATACACCTGTTGTCTTCCCAGTCACTTACACACAAACATCTCCTTACATGGTCAGGTTGTACTCTCCTGAATTAGCACACACTCAGACAGAGAAAGAAGGAATATAAGACTGTGGTTCGGCTCCTCCAAGTTAGGAGTGCTTCATTTTTTTTTACTTGACCTCCTCTAGGTACTGCAGTCCTGTATAATGACACTCGCTTGTAATGAAGCAACATTTTGTCTTTTCCGACGTCTCTTTTGATCCGGCCGCACTGCCGTGTTGCCCTTCTTCCCGGGAGGGGGTGACAAGACCAGAAATCCACATCAGTTTTACTACAATCTTCCCATAACTCTTTGAACTAATTAAATAACTTGAGCGAATAGATAACCTTTTAATAGCAGTGGCATTAATAAACATAAAGGGGTGACTAAAATTAGACCTGCGTAAATTTGGCTCACAAAACTCTGTTAAAATAGTCTTATTTGTTTATACTCTTTTCCTTTCTGAGTTATTAAAGATTTTTTTATAGGTCAAAGTTCCCCCATTCCTCAAAATAAACCAACATATTCTCATTAATTTGTGCCGTTTAGATTATTGATTGTGCTGTTTTCGTTTTGGAGATATTCAAAATGAAAAGTTACCGCAAGTGACGTCAACAGACGTCTGTTTTCTCCAAAGTTAAACAAACACAGTTTCTTTCGTTTGTGCTACCTTACTTTTGGAGTTATTGATTACGTTTCAAATGAGCCTCATGGAGTACACTTCACTGCCTCTGGGTGGCGGCAGACAGATCGGGTCACCTGTGGAATTAAACCGAGCTTTCGCAAGTTTCACTTTTACCGCAATTCTGTTGCCATAAAATGCCACCAAGGAGCGTCACGGTCATGTCCGTTAAATAGGCAGAACCTAGTTGTGGAGCAACACCACCATCTAGCGGTTCAACACGCCAACTTCAGGTGTGTCATCAACAGCTACATGGTCACGTGTCAGAATCAGAATGAGAATAGTTTTATTGCCATTGTTTGAGAACGGGTTCACAAACTAGGAACTTTTCTTGGTGCAATCGTGCAACATAAAACACATATAACACATGTTTGCTAAACTACATTCACACATGTCCTGGGGCCCCTGAACGTCTCATAAAATCCATACCAAACTTTTTCCTCTTTTCAAAACAATTATTCATGTTTAATTCGATCAAATGCTTAATCAATCTAAAATGTTTTGACAGAATACCCCCCCCCCCGCCCCCGCCCCCCCCCTTCATCTCCCACAATGGACTAGTCCATCTTACTGCGCATGTGCAAATTAGGTTCGAGAAGAACCTCAGTTTTGACTAAATTACAATAATAAACATATGTTTCATGTACCCTAAGATTTTTTTGTTCAAATAAAGACAATAATTAAATTTGTTGTGGTCTCCTTTATTTAGAAAAGTATTGAAAAGTATCGAAATACTTTTTGGTACCGGTACCAAATATTGCTATGGGGACAATCCTAGTGTGCGCAAAGAAGAAGTTCAGCTCGTTAATAAATAGAAAGTTGATTCTTTACTTCCTTGTTACGTTTGATATACATTACTAAATATCACTTTTACTGTCTCCAAAGTGTACAAACATGAACTAAAATATTGACTTTTGTCACCATTATTCATATTTGCATGTTTTCTTTATTGAAACCTGCTTTCTGAAATACAACTGTTAATGTGGACATGCTGTAAAATATGAAATAAAATAATTCTGAGTTGTTTTAACAAGGCCCGCACCAACCAAGCAGGGAGAGGCCCGGCTACCGGCCAGCAGCGGCGGCACCACCACCTCACTGCGGCGGGACCAGCAGCTTTCTCGCGACGGCAAGTGACGGCAGCAGGGCGGCGAGGGAGAGGCCAGGCTGGCGGCTAACGGCTAGCGGCTGGCAGCAGCGGGACCATCTCGTGGAGACGAGACCGGCAGGTGACTGCGGCGAGGCCCGGGAGAGGAGAGAGGCTGGAGCGAGGCTTGCCAGGCCGGACGGGACCCCATCGGTGGGAAGGCGAAAGTGCAGTGACGCGTCTCGGCAATTTGGGTTGTGAGTTTTAGCCAGTAAAGAAACCGAACTGAAATTAAGAAGAAAACCAAGTGAATTAAGAAAATGAGTGCGAAACACAAGAAATTCGAGGAAGACTTGGAGGAGATCAGAAAATCGCTTAACTCCCTGTCGGAGGATGTAAGGACAGTGGCCAAACAGCAAGACACACTCATGGAGTTGTTGACCGAAATCAAAATGCTGAGAAACATCATCAAGGAAAAAGACAAGAAAATTGTTGACCTAGAAGCAAGAATTGACGAAATTGAACAGTACACCAGAATGGACGATTTAATTATAAGTGGACTAGAAACCAAACATCGCACATATGCAAGAGTGGCCGGGACTCGCAGCAGGGACGCTGACAAGGACGCCGAAGCCCCGGCAGACGAACTTGTGACACTTGAACGGCAAGTAATTAACTTTTTTTCCAGTAAGAACATGACTCTTCAAAGTGGCAGCATTTCAGCGTGCCATACTATCCCCAGGAAGGACAGCAGAACCAACCCAGCCATTGTGATCCGGTTTGTAAATCGGAAACACAAGACGGAGTTACTACGGCAGGGAAGGAAGCTGAAGGGAACTGGGGTTTACATCAATGAACATCTTACCAAGAAGAACGCTGACATTGCAAGACAAGCACGCATCCTCAGAAAAGAAAACAAGATACAAGCAACATGGACACGGAACTGCAAAATCATGATTCGGCTAAATGGACCATATGAAGAAGCCAAAGTTGTCATGATCCGAGAGCTCCGCGACTTGGATCAATATAGATGAGACCTGCTAGACTTATGACTGACACGGCTCATCCTTGGCTGGAGACGGGGAAGGCTACGCAGCGAGAAGGTGAGACAACTGAGAATCAAAAGTTTCTAAGAGCTGAATACATGGACTATAAACTGTATGACTTTGAAAATGATGTTGACCCAGAAAACCATCTGTTCAACTCAATCAATGCTACATGTGACTACTACACAGAGGAACAATTCAATGACAATGTTAGTTTAGATAATACATTTTCTTTAATACATTTCAACTGTAGAAGCTTATATGCAAATTTCTCAAAGATTGACGAATACCTGAAGACTCTAAATGGCAAATTCAAAATAATAGCACTTTCTGAAACATGGATCGATAAAGACAGAGGTATCGATTTCTCCATTGACGGGTATGAGTTGTATCACTGTAGTAGAAGAAACAAGAAGGGAGGAGGTGTGGCCCTGTTTGTTGACTGTGAATTGAAATGTAGACCTGTGGAATGTATGACAGTGGTAATTGATGATTTATTTGAATGTGTAACTGTAGAGGTAGAAATAGAAAAGAAGAGAAATGTTATTGTTACGTGTATGTATAGGACACCTGGGTCTAAAGTAGAAGCATTTAATGATAGTTTGGAAGAATTATTGTGTAAGGTGAAGGAAAATAAAACATTTGTCATGTGTGGCGACTATAACATAGACCTGCTAAGCTCACCCAGAAATAAATCAACAAGAGACTTCTTGGATGTGGTATATAGTAGAGGGCTTTATCCATTGATCACCAAACCCAGTAGAATAACGACAAATTGTGCAACGTTAATTGATCACATCTTTATAAATGACATAAAAAATAATATAAAAAGTGGACTAGTAATTAATGATATAAGTGACCACTTACCTGTGTTTCTTACTTATGACTGTCCAATTGATAAAAAGAGGGAGGAAAAAACTCATAGATATGTAAGGAAAAGAACTGAAGAGGCAATAAATAGGTTTAGGAAGGACTTATTTGAAACAGACTGGAATGAGGTGTATGGGGGAGAAGCAAATGCTGCATATGAGGCTTTTCTTAATATATATTTATCATTGTATGAAAAGCATTGTCCGAATGTATGGAAACAAAGAGACAGCTACAATAAAAAGCCTTGGATTATAAAGGGACTACAGAATGCTTGTAAAAAGAAAAACAAACTTTATAGAGATTTCATAAAAGTAAAAACAAAGGATGCTGAAACAAAATATAAGGTTTACAAAAACAAATTGATAACAATAATGAGACAAGCAAAAAGAGAATATTATAATAATTTACTAGAAAAAAATAAAAACAATATCAAAGGAACTTGGAATATTCTGAACAAGGTAATAGGAAAAACATCTGGGCCTACAAACCCACCAAGCCATTTTATCAATGAGGATAATAAGATGATAACAAATATGAATGAAGTGGCAAACGGATTCAATTCTTTTTTTGTGAATGTTGGACCCAAATTGGCAGAGAGTATTGGAGAACATAAAGATATACAGAGTGGATGGAGAGGGGGAAGCAAAGTGCTACAGTCCATGCTTCTAGGAGATGTTAGTGAAAATGAAATTGTATCGGTGGTAACAAAAGTGAAAAATAAGACATCAACAGACAGTGATGGTATAGACATGATAATTGTAAAAAAGACTATTGACTGTATCATCAAACCTCTTTGTTATATTTTTAATCTTTCTTTTCAAACAGGGACCTTTCCAAATAAAATGAAGGTAGCAAAGGTAATTCCACTCTTTAAAACGGGAGATAAACATAGATTCACTAATTACAGACCAGTGTCACTACTGTCACAATTTTCTAAAATAATTGAAAAAATATTTGTAAAAAAATTAGATAGTTTTATTGAAAAGAACATGCTGTTGAGTGAGAGCCAGTATGGATTCCGGACCAATAGATCCACTGCTTCAGCTGTAATGAATATAATTGAGGATATAGCAACAGCAACTGATAATAAGAAATACACTATAGGGGTATTTATCGATCTTAAAAAAGCATTTGATACTATAGATCATTCTATATTATTGTCCAAGTTGTATTCATTTGGTGTGAGAGGAGTAGTTTTAGACTGGCTAAGAAGTTATTTAGATAATAGACAAGAGTTTGTGGATTTTATGGGTAATACATCTGAACAAATGAGGATTGAATGTGGAATTCCACAAGGTTCGGTTTTGGGACCAAAATTGTTTATTTTATATATTAATGATATATGTGAGGTATCAAAGTTATTGAAATTTGTATTATTTGCGGACGACACCAACTTTTATAGTTCGGGACACGACTTAAAAGCATTATCAAAAATTATTGAACAGGAAATGATTAAACTTAAGAGATGGTTTGATGCCAATAAATGATCATTAAATGTAGAAAAAACAAAGTTCATGATTTTTTGTAAGAGGAAAAGGGAGGAAACGATCAAATTGTCAATAAATGGAATAGATATTGAAAGGGTTTCTGAACTTAGATTTTTAGGAGTGATACTGGATGACGGTCTGACATGGAAATCTCATATTGCACATCTGCGGAAAAAGATGTCTAAGAGTATTTTTATATTAAATAAGGTAAAATATGTGTTAGATTATAGGGCAATGCGTATATTGTATTGTGCACTTATATTGCCATATATCAACTACTGTGTGGAAGTGTGGGGGAACACATATAAGAGTAACATAAAGGCATTGTATCAACTACAGAAAAGAGCTATAAGGATTATTCATAAAGTAGATTACTTAGAACACACTAACATATTATTCATTAATTCAGGTTTATTGAAATTACAGGAGCTAGTAAAGTTACAGACATTATGTGTCATGTTTAAGGCTAAAAGCAAAACATTACCAGCAAATTTACAAAAAATGTTTGTCATCACTTCTGAGAATGAAGAGCATAGAAGAAAAGGTCATTTCCAACATCAGTATTCAAGGACAACTTTAAAACAAATGTGTATATCAGTGGTGGGGGTTAAACTATGGAATTCTCTTTATAATGAGATAAAAGATTGTAAAAATATATTCAAATTGAAAAAAATATATAAAGACAGAACAATAAAATCATATGGACAGCCATAAGTGTTTACATTTTGCTTTATATTTATTAATTTACTTGTTTTTTGCCTGGTTTTGTATCTGTTTTGTATCATCCTGTGAGGTGTACCTGTATATTACTTCTTTTGTATTTTTGTTCGGTTTGTACTTCATGAAGTTTTGCACTTGTGTTTTTTTTGTTTTGTTTTGTTTTGTTTTGTTTTCGTTATATTTGGATGTAATTGTTGGTTCACATATCATTAAGTAAGACTATGTATTATGTGAAGGGGGCAGGAAAATATAAGATTTTTCTTCATCCTGCTCCTTCTCAGGCATTGGTGTGTAACGGTGTAACTGAATAATTGTGGTATAATTGTCTATCAAAGATGCACATCAATGAAGGAGATAAATAAAAATGATGATGATGATGATGATGAACCCCAAAAAGTCTGAAATCACTGCAATGTTCCTCTCCTTGTTGGATACTTCTTGATTATCTAGTTTATTCCAATAGGTTGTTTTTTTGGCCAGAAACGAAGCAAACATTACTCCATTCTTCAAACACATGATTGAAACTATGACGTCATTGTATTGTGCGGCGGACAGAGAGAAGTGGAGGATGTAGCAAACATCTGTGGCTTCATCCTGGACAATATTCATGACAAATGTCTGCCTGGTTTTAAAGATGTGATATTTGGATTTACACTGTATGGAAACAAAATTGACAAGGAATTTTGACCTTTGTAACCTCATTATACTATTTGCTAAGTTTTATATTAATAAATGTAAGTTTCTCAATACCCGACCTTTTCTTGTGCCTTTAAAAAAAGAATTATAACTCTACATTAAAACACTCTCTACCTCTAACAAGCAAAAAACTGTTTAATTATTTACAGAACTTGTGTGTACCACTTGTCCCTTTTGGGGTCGCGGAGGGTGCTGGAGCCTATCTCAGCTGCATTCGGGCGGAAGGCGGGGTACACCCTGGACAAGTCGCCACCTCATCACAGGGCCAACACAGATAGACAACATTCACACACTAGGGACCATTTAGTGTTGCCAATCAACCTATCCCCAGGTGCATGTCTTTGGAGGTGGGAGGGGCCTATCCCCAGGTGCATGTCTCTGGAGGTGGGAGGAAGCCGGAGTACCCGGAGGGAACACACGCAGTCACGGGGAGAACATGCAAACTCCACACAGAAAGATCCCGAGCCCGGGATTGAACTCAGGACTACTCAGGACCTTCGTATTGTGAGGCACATGCACTAACCCCTGTTCCACCGTGCTGCCCTATGTATAAATATATATATATATATATATATATATATATATATATATATATATATATATATATATATATATATATATATATATATATATATATATATATATATATATATATATATATATATATATAAATATATATATATATATATATATATATATATATATATATATATATATATATATATATATATATATATATATATATGTATATATATATATATATATATATATATATATATATATATGTATATATATATATATATATATATATATATATGTATGTATATATATATATATATATATATATATATATATATATATATATATATATATATATATATATATATATATATATATATATATATATATATATATATATATATATATATATATACAGTAAAATATTTCATGTACCCTAAGATTTTTTGTTACAATAAAGACAATAATGACATTTTTTGTCGTCCCCTTTATTTAGAAAAGTATCTAAAGGTATCGAAAAGTATCGAAATACATTTTGGATAATGCAATATATATATATATTGCATTCTATTTTAGTTTTTTTTATTGAGTTTACAACCCCCTGGCGCTGTTTTGTACTTTTTTTGTACTTATTTTGGTTATTATTATTTCTCAAATGTTTGTAAATGTTGCAATTTATAAATAAAGGTTTATAAAACAAATAAAAATAAATTTAAAAAAAATAAATAAATAAAAAGCGAAGGGTGTAATGACAACTCCTCGCCTGAGGGCAGCAGTAATGCTAGCATGTGCGAGCTCGGTTTGCTCTGCCGGAAATGGGGAGAAAAGTAAAAAAAAAAAAAAAAAAGCTAGCGACGGAAAAAGTCAGCTTCTTGTCCTCGTTCTTAAGTACGTGCACATTCCTGACATTATTATAACACAAATGATGTTAGCGAGAAACTTTTAACAAATCGATTCTTCATGTCAGAACAAACTCGCATCAGTCAACTTCGACGCTTCCTTTAGCTAGCCTAGCTTAGCCTAGCCTAGCTTAGCTTAGCTCGCTAGCTGCTAACAAAGGAGCCGCGGATGCTATCAAGACTTGGCGCGTAAAGAAAGTGTCGTGATCGTGTCAACATGTGCGAAGGAGACATGTGCGAGTACGAGGACGAACTTTCTCCCACAAAAGAGGAGAAAAAGCAACTTCCGGGCGCATTTTTCAAGCCTCTTTTTCATTTCAACACAGCAGGTTTGTTCACTTCTTCTTTGTTCCATTCTGAAAGTCCAACGTCAACTTGCAGTGTTATTTCATTCAGATGCAACAAGAGAATCTCAGTAAAAGTCAAATAATGCTATTTGGTGACAGTAGAAAAGAGCATAATAGACGGAGTAGACATTGAAAGGGTAAAAGAAACCAGATGTTTGGGAGTATTAATAGATGATCAAATGAACTGGAAATGTCATATACAAAATATACAAAAATGACTTCACATTCTCTACTGCTCGCTAGTGTTACATATCTGAGTTATTGTGTAGAAATATGGGGAAATAACTACAAATGTGCGCTACATTCGCTAACCGTGTTACAAAAAAGATCAATTAGACTGATACATAATGTTGGATGTAGAGAACATTATTTATTGAGTCCAAAATATTCAAGTTGGATGATTTGGTAAAATTTCAAACATCTAAAATGATGTAAAAAGCAAACTATAAACTGCTAGCAAAGAATGTACAACAATTCTTCTCAACTGAAGAGGAGAAATATAACCTTAGAGGAAAATGCCATTTAAAACATTTGTATGCACGTACAACACTTACAACCTTTAGCATATCTGTATGTGGAATGAAATGATGGAATGGATGAAGTAAAGAAGTGAAACATTGTACTGATATGATCCACTTTAAGAGCTTGTTCTAGTGAATGATCCACTTTAAGAAGTTGTTCTAGTGAATAGTGCTTACAAAGTACAAAGAAGAAGAATTATGAGGAATACTTTCAACCTTATTGAAAATAAGATATTCTTCATAATGCGTAATGTAACAAATAATATTTCTATTAAATAGGCTTTACTTTGCATTTTAATTAACATGGGATAATTTTTTGTATTTAGAAATAATAGTACCAACTTTTTTCTTTTTTTTTTAATCCAACATTTGTGGCACTGGCGTGGCGCCCCCTGATGGACGGCGCCCTTAGCATTTGCCTATACGGCCTATGCCACGGGCCGGCCCTGGTTAAAAGCGTAGAAGGACGTGACCGTGCACTCAGGGCTTAGACGCCATTTTGTGTCTAAGGAGGGTGTTATTCATCTCTAGCTTCACTACATCTACTATATCAGTGTTTTTCAACCACTGTGCCGCGGCGTGAGATACAGTCTGGTGTGCCGTGGGAGATGATCTCATTTCACCTATTTGGGTTGAAAATATTTTTTGCAAAGCAGTAATTATAGTCTGCAAATGATGTGTTGTTGTTGAGTGTCGGTGCTGTCTAGAGCTGGGCAGAGTAACCGTGTAATAATCTTCCATATCAGTAGGTGGCAGCAGGTAGCTCATTGATTTGTAGATGTGGGAAACAGCGGGAGGCAGTGTGCAGGTAAAAAGGTGTTTAATGCTTAAACCAAAAATAAACAAAAGGTGAGTGCCCCTAAGAAAAGGCATTGAAGCTTAGGGAAGGCTATGCAGAACCAAACTAAAACTGAACTGGCTACAAAGTAAACAAAAACAAAATGCTGGACGACAGCAAAGACTTACTGCGGAGCAAAGACGGCGTCCACAAAGTACATCCGAACATGACGTGAACATCAACAATGTCCCCACAAAGAAGGATAAAAACAAGTGAAATATTCTTGATTGCTAAAACAAAGTAGATGCGGGAAATATCGCTCAAAGGAAGACATGAAACTGCTACAGGAAAATACCACAAAAAGAGAAAAAGCCAACAAAACAGGAGCGCAAGACAAGAAGTAAAACACTACACACAGGAAAACAGCAAAAAAGTCCAACTAAGTCAGGGTTATTAATTAGTAACTAATTAGTTACTATGGTCATCTAATTAGTTAATATGGTCATCTAATTAGTTAATATACAGCTCAGACGAGGCACTAAGCAGTGTGGGTGGGGAGTGTTTCCACAGAGTGTTTCCAGAGACTGAAATGTGGGTGTCAGGGACAGACGTGGAAAGAGATTTTTACAACAAAGTTCTAAACAAAGTTCTTGGATATTTCTCATTGCCGAGAGCTCAAACCACTCGTAAACGTTTGTGTGTCTGTATGCGCAGTAAAACTATGTTTGTGTGTGTCTGTATGCGGAGTAAAACTATGTTTGTGTGTGTCTGTATGCGCAGTAAAAGTATGTTTGTGTGTGTCTGTATGCGGAGTAAAACTATGTTTGTGTGTGTCTGTATGCGGAGTAAAACTATGTTTGTGTGTGTCTGTAGGCGGAGTAAAACTATGTTTGTGTGTCTGTATGCGGAGTAAAACTATGTTTGTGTGTGTCTGTATGCGGAGTAAAACTATGTTTTTGTGTGTCTGTAGGCGGAGTAAAACTATGTTTGTGTGTGTCTGTATGCGGAGTAAAACTATGTTTTTGTGTGTCTGTATGCGGAGTAAAACTATGTTTTTGTGTGTCTGTATGCGGTATAAAACTATGTTTGTGTGTGTCTGTATGCGGAGTAAAACTATGTTTTTGTGTGTCTGTAGGCGGAGTAAAACTATGTTTGTGTGTCTGTATGCGGAGTAAAACTATGTTTTTGTGTGTCTGTATGCGGTATAAAACTATGTTTGTGTGTGTCTGTATGCGGAGTAAAACTATGTTTTTGTGTGTCTGTAGGCGGAGTAAAACTATGTTTGTGTGTCTGTATGCGGAGTAAAACTATGTTTTTGTGTGTCTGTATGCGGTATAAAACTATGTTTTTGTGTGTCTGTATGCGGAGTAAAACTATGTTTTTGTGTGTCTGTATGCGGTATAAAACTATGTTTTTGTGTGTCTGTATGCGGTATAAAACTATGTTTTTGTGTGTCTGTATGCGGAGTAAAACTATGTTTGTGTGTGTCTGTATGCGGTATAAAACTATGTTTTTGTGTGTCTGTATGCGGAGTAAAACTATGTTTGTGTGTGTCTGTATGCGGTATAAAACTATGTTTTTGTGTGTCTGTATGCGGAGTAAAACTATGTTTGTGTGTGTCTATATGCGGAGTAAAACTATGTTTGTGTGTGTCTGTATGCACAGTAAAACTATGTTTTTGTGTGTCTGTAGGCGGAGTAAAACTAGTGTGTGTGTGTGTGTGTGTGTGTGTGTGTGTGTGTGTGTGTGTGTGTGTGTGTGTGTGTGTGTGTGTGTGTGTGTGTGTGTGTGTGTGTGTGTGTATAGATATATATACATACCGGCCCCCAGACACATTTTTATCTCTAAATTTGCCCCCCCACCCCCCGAGTCAAAAGAATTGCCCAAGTCTGTAATAGAATTGACATCATTCCTTGGGGACGGTGTTGGCGCGGTTGGGAAAGTGGCTGGGGCAGCAACCTGAGGGTTCCTGGTTCGATCCCCACCTTCTACCAACCTCGTCACGTCCGTTTACCATTTAAAAGACAGAAGAGGGCGGGATATAATCCTTACAACACTTGGAAAGTCAGTGCCCGCTAAGCATCTTGTTCTCCGTTTCTTTTTGAGTAAAATAACTTCAATAAACTTGGCTTTTGTCACAGATTAGTCTAAGAGGTCAGCCATGACAGCCCAGAAAAACTAAAGCACGTGTTTGTTTTCTTTCGTCCTGCAGACGTGGGCGAGGAACATCTTCCTCCTGAGCAGCAGGAGTGGAGCTCCCGGGTGAAGGAGGAGTGTCCGCAGCCCCCCCACATTAAAGAGGAAGAGGAGGAGTACCGCATCAGTCTGGAGGGAGAGCATCCTGACGAGGACCAAGTGATTCGTGTCATTGTGAAGAGTGAAGATGAAGAAGAGGAGGGTGAAAGTGAGGTGGAGAGACCAGGCAGCAGCTCAACACAACACATGACAACAGAAGGTGATGGAGACCACTTTGGAGGATCACAAGCAGCCTTAGCTCCACTGTCAGATAGTGAGCACACAACGTCTCACTCTGCTGACACCGATGATGACGATGAAGACTCTAAAGCGGACACGACATGTCGCACCGACAACACACGCTGGAAATGCTCCGAGTGTAACAAAAGTTTTTATGACGGCAGCACCCTGAAAAGACACATGACCTGCCACACCGACAACATGCACTGGAAATGCTCCGAGTGCGAGAAAACCTTTAAGCAAAAGAGCAACCTTAAAAGACACATGAGATATCACACGGGGGAGAAACCATTCATTTGCTCGGAGTGCGACGAGAGATTCTACGAGAAGGCCCATTTGATCGCGCACACCAGGCGACACAAGGGAGAGAAAGCCTTCCCCTGCCCGGTTTGTGGCAAACGCTTCTACGAGAAAGCCCGCATGATGGTGCACACCAGAACTCACACCGGAGAAAAACCATACTCGTGTTCAATTTGCGGTAAACATTTCTCCGTGAAAGGCAGCTTGTTAATTCACACCAAAATACACACCGGAGAAAAGCCTTTTAGCTGCTCAGTGTGCGATAAGAGCTTCATTCGGAATGCTGGTCTGGTGGCGCACATGAGGAGACACACGGGGGAGAAAGTGTTCAGTTGCAGTGTGTGTGATGCAAGATTCTCCTACAAATACCAGGTGGACAATCACAAGTGTGCTGGTGACAACAGCAGCTGTCAATCAAGCTTGTTGGGCTGAGCAGTGTTTGCTTATCAACTTACCAGACTCTTCCTTTGGTTCTTTTTCAAATAAAAGCTTCCTTCACTGACTGAATTCTCTTTGGAATTAATTTTAGTTCCAATAAAAATGCCAACTTATTACCTTCATACTTCACTCACTAGAATTTAATCATCAAGAGAATAAACCTGAACAATCAAAATCTTGTCATTTTTTAAGTGCATAAGAAAATAAATACTGTAGTCAGCATGAATTCATATTTTTGTTAAACGTTTTGTATTAAAGTGGAAGTTATGTACTTTACTCACTTCTTGTTTTATTCCAAACCAGATGAGGTGTGAATGCTCCAATGCTGAAGTTGAAGTGAAATGCTGACAGAATGTAGTGTGAATGGAAGAATAGTTTCAATGTTGAAGAGTTAGAATTTCCAGGAAAACCGGAATTTGGTTTGGAACTTGGGAAAGTGTTAGTTTAAATGTCCAGGATGAGTGGAATGTGTTGATATTGGAATGGTTTGAGTAGGTTGAAAAATGTGGGAATTGTGCAACTTGGAAAACTGTCCCATTCATTTCAATGGGAACTTCCTGGAAATGTGGCAATTTTTGGGGAAAGCGGGCTTTTTTGAAAATGATTAGGAGCATGAATGTCCTGAATGAGCTGAATTGGTTGGTGTTGGAATTGTTTAAATCGGGCAAGAAATGTTGAAGTAGTAAATGGTGTTAGGGAATTTCGGGAAAATCTGGAATTTTTTTTTAACTTGGAAAAATGGTAGTTTGAATTTCCAGAACGGTGGAATGGGTTGAAGAATGTGGGAATTGTGGAAGTTTGAAAAATGGCCAGTTAATTTCAATGGGAATTTCCAAAAAATTTGGGAATTTCGGGAAAAGATGGAATTTTTTTGAAAATAGTAAAAAACTTGAATGGTCTGAATGAGTTGAAATGGTTGGTGTCGAAATTTTTTAAATCGGTCGAGAAATGTTGAAGTAGTAACATGTTTAATTGAGAAATGGTATTTCGGTTTTCCTGGAATTTTGGGAAAACTGGGAATTTTTCCAGTTCAAAAAACAATTTCGTTTTTTGTCCTGATTAAGAGGAAAGTTTTGACTGTAGAATGGTTGAAATGCGTTGAAAAATGTGGAAGGAGTAGTCACCAGAAAAAAAGGTGGAAATAGGGCTTTGGAAAAGCAGGCATTCTGGAAAATCCTGGAATTTTTTTTTTACTTGGAAAAACGGTAGTTTGAATTTCCAAAATGGTGGAATGTGTTGAAGGTGGAATGGTTAGAATTAGTTGAAAAATGTGTAAATGTTGAAAGTTTGAAAAATAGCCAATTTATTTTCAATGGGGAAAATGAAAAAAAAAAAAGAAATTATGAGAAATCCTGGAACTTTTTTAGAATTGATGAAGTAGAACACACAATTCCTGAACAGGCTGAATACTTTGAAGTTGGAACAGTTTGAATCAGATGAAAAATGTGGGAATTGTGGAACATTGAAAAATGTTACATTGATTTCAATGGGAATTTCCCCTAAATTCGGGAAATGCTGGAATTGTTTTGAAAATGAAAAAAAATTTGAATTTTTCAAATCAGTCAAGAAATGTTGAAGTAGTAGCATGTTGAATTGAGAAATGGTATTACGGAATTTCTGGAAAACCAGGAATTTTTCCAGTTCAAAAAACAACTTGGTTTTTGTCCTGATTAAGAGGAATGTTTGGCCGGTTGAAGTGGGTTGAAAAATGTGGAAGGAGTAGTCGCCAGAAAAAAGGGTGGAAATAGGGCTTTGGAAAACCAGGAATTCATGAAAATCCTGGATTTTTTTGCAACTTTGAAAAAGGCAGTTTGAATTTCCAGGATGGTGGAATGTGTCGAAGGTGGAATGGTTTGAATAGGTTGAAAAATGTGGAAATGGTGAAAGCTTGTAAAATGGCCAATTTATTTTGAATGGGGAAAATGAAAAGAAAAAAAAAGAAATTATGAGAAATCCTGGAACTTTTTTAGAATTGTTGAAGTAGAACACACAATTCCTGAACAGGCTGAATATTTTGAAGTTGGAACAGTTTGAATCAGATGAAAAATGTGGGAATTGTGGAACATTGAAAAATGTTACATTGATTTCAATGGGAATTTCCCCCAAATTTGGAAAATTCGGGAAAAGCAGGAAAAATGATTTTTTTAAAAACTTGAATTAGTTGAAATGGTTGGTGTTGGAATTTTTCAAATCAGTTGAGAAATGTTGAAGTAGTAACATGTTGAATTGAGAAATGTTATTACGGAATTCCTGGAATTTTTGGAAAACCGGGAATTTTCCCAGTTCAAAAAACAACTTGATTTTTGTCCTGATTAAGAGGAATGTTTGGCCGGTTGAAGTGGGTTGAAAAATGTGGAAGGAGTAGTCGCCAGAAAAAAAAAAAAAAATTATGGGAAATCCTGGAACTTTTTTAGAATTGTTGAAGTAGAACACACAATTCCTGAACAGGCTGAATACTTTGAAGTTGGAACAGTTTGAATCAGATGAAAAATGTGGGAATTGTGGAACATTGAAAAATGTTACATTGATTTCATGGGAATTTCCCCCAAATTTGGAAAATTTGGGAAAAGCGGGAAAAATTATTTAAAAAAAACTTGAATGGTCTGAATGAGTTGAAATGGTTGGTGTTGGAATTTTTCAAATCAGTTGAGAAATGTTGAAGTAGTAACATGTTGAATTGAGAAATGTTATTACGGAATTCCTGGAATTTTTGGAAAACTGGGAATTTTTCCAGTTCAAAAAACAACTTCATTTTTGTCCTGATTAAGAGGAATGTTGGCCGGTTGAAGTGGGTTGAAAAATGTGGAAGGAGTAGTCGCCAGAAAAAAGGGTGGAAATAGGGCTTTGGAAAACCAGGAATTCTGGAAAATCCTGGAATTTTTTTTAACTTGGAAAATAGGTAGTTTGAATTTCCAGGATGGTGAAATGTGTTGAAGGTGAAAGTTTGAGTAGGTTGAAAAATGTGGAAATGGTGGAAGTTTGAAAAATGGCCAATTTATTTTAAATGGGAAAAATGTCCTGGAATTCTGGGAAATCTGGGAATTTTTGGAATTTGTCAAGAGAAAACCCGCGATTCCCGAATAGTCTGAACAGTTTGAAGTTAGTTAAGTTTGACTTGGGTGAAAAATGTGGAAGGTCGAGCGCGCCAAAAACTGGAGAAGAAGAAGTTGAATAATAAATAGATGAATTCATACGTGTGAATGTTTGCAGCATTCACACATTTAAAATCCACTTGGATAAATTTCAAATGCGAAATCAAAAGCTGCTGAATTCCTACATTCTTGGCACAGCTGCAGGTCGAGCTGCAAGTGAGCTTCCACACGCAAGTGCTTGAGAAAGTGCCAGATGATTGCTACAGATTGTCCATCTCAGTACTAATATAGCTGCTCTGTGACGCCCTCACAGGTTGGCTAAGACAATATTGGGGCACCATGAAGTCCCAAGAACACACCAGACATGTCCGGGATTGAAGTTGTGGAGAAGTTTAAAGCAGGCTTAGCCTCTATAAAGATTGTCCAAGCTTTGAACATCTGACGGAGCACTGTTCAATTCATTTCATGGAGCAACTGTAAACCTACCAAGACAAGGCCGTCCATTTAAACAAGAGATGCAGCCACCAGGTCCTTGGGGACCCGGGACCAACTGTAGAGATCCACAGCTCAAGTGGAGGACTCTGTCCACAGGACACCTGTTAGTTGTTCACTGCACCAATGTGGTCCTTGTGGAAGAGTGGCAAGAAGAAAGCCATTGTTAAAAGAAAACCATCAGAAGTCCTGTTGCAGTTTGCCAGGAGCCATTCTGGGGTCAAAGCTAACATATGGAAGATATATGAAATATGGAAAACACTTTGTGTGGCAGAAAACAAAAACTGCTCAGCACCCTGAACACACCATCCCCATGATCAGTTATAGTGGTGGCAGCATGATGGTGTGGGGTTGCTTCTCTTCAGCAGAGACAGGGAATTATAGTGGTGGCAGCATGATGGTGTGGGGTTGCTTCTCTTCAGCAGAGACAGGGAATTATAGTGGTGGCAGCATGATGGTGTGGGGTTGCTTCTCTTCAGCAGAGACAGGGAATTATAGTGGTGGCAGCATGATGGTGTGGGGTTGCTTCTCTTCAGCAGAGACAGGGAATTATAGTGGTGGCAGCATGATGGTGTGGGGTTGCTTCTCTTCAGCAGAGACAGGGAAGATTAGTCAGAGTTGATGTGAAGATGGATGGAAGCAAATACAGGACCATGAATTCATTAACGTGGACCCCGACTTAAACAAGTTAAAAAACGTATTGGGGTGTTACTATTTAGTGGTCAATTGTACGGAATATGTACTGAACTGTGCAATCTACTAATAAAAGTTTCAATCAATCAATCTTGGAAGAAAACCTGTTGGAGTCTGCTAAAGACTTGAGACTGGGGCGGAGGTTCACCTTCCAGCAGGACAATGACACTAAACATGAAGCCATATTTGCAATTTAATGTTTTTAAAAAATATATATATATTTATATATATTCATGTGTTAAAATGAACCATACCCAGTCCAAGTCCAGACCTAAACCCAATCAAGAATCTGTTCACAAACACTTTCCATCTAATCTGTCTGAACTTGAACATTTCAGTCACTAGATGTGCCAATTAAGCTGGGAGGGACGTGCCTTAAAATGCTTGCAGATGTCATTGCAGCAAATGGTGGTTCCACAAAGTATTGACTCGAGGTGGCTGAATACTTTTGCACAATACCCGTTTCACTTTTTTATTTGTAAAAAATAAATTAAAAAAAATATAAAAATATATATACATATATATATATTTTTTGTTTTTGTTTTATTTTTTTAATTTATTTAACTTATTTTATTTTATTTGTTATTTTTTTTATTTTATAAAAAAAAACGATATATATATATATATATATATATATATATATATATATATATATATATATATATATATATATATATATATATATATATATATATACATACATATATATATATACATATATATATACTATAACTATATATATGTATATATATATATATATATATATATATATATATATATATATATATATATATATATATATATATATATATATATATATATATATATATATATGTATATATATATATATATATATATATTTTTTTATATACATATATATATATACTATATATAGTTATAGTATATATATATATATATATATATATATATATATATATATATATATATATATATATATATATATATATATATATATATATATATATATATATATATATATATATATATATATATATATTATAAAATAAAAAAATAAAAAATTGGAAACATTTTATCAAAAAAAAAAAAAAAAAAAAAAAAAAAAAATATATATATATATATATATATATATATACATATATATATACTATATATATGTATATATATATAGTTATAGTATATATATATATATATATATATATATATACTATAACTATATATATACTGAACTTGTGTGAGCCTATGGCTCTGCACTTTGCTATATATATATATATATATATATATATATATATATATATATATATATATATATATATATATATATATATATATATATATATATATATATATATATATATATATATATATATATATATATATATATATATATATACATATATATGTATATATATATATATATATATTTTTTTGTATACATATATATATACTATATATATATATGTGTATATATATATATAGTTATAGTATATATATATATATATTTTTTTTTTATAAAATAAAAAAAATAACAAATAAAATAAAATAAATTAAATAAATTAAAAAATAAAAGAAAAACAAAAAATATATATATATATGTATATATATTTTTATATTTTTTTAAATTTATTTTTTACAAATAAAAAAGTAAAAAAAATAAAAATTGGAAACATTTTATTAAAAAAAACAACTATATATATATATATATATATATATATATATATATATATATATATATATATATATATATATATACATATATATATACATATATATATACTATAACTATATATATATGTATATATATATATAGTTATAGTATATATATATATATATATATATATATATATATATATATATATATATATATATATATATATATATATATATATATATATATATATATATATATATATATATATATGTATATATATATATATATATATTTTTTATATACATATATATATACTATATATATATGTGTATATATATATAGTTATAGTATATATATATATATATATATATATATATATATATTTTTTTTTTTTTTTATAAAATAAAAAAAATAACAAATAAAATAAAATAAATTAAATAAATTAAAAAATAAAACAAACAAAAAAAATATATATATATATGTATATATATTTTTTACAATGAAACACAATGAAGCATATGATGTCAACTTTTTTTTCCCACTCACTTGAAGTCATCTACTTGGTAAGAATGTGATCATATTAAGAATGTAACTCACACGGTGATACGTACAGATAGACAACTAAACGTCAAGTTCTCAACAATTATTCAGTTTAGGAATTCTGTCTTGACAAAATTGAAAAGCACTGATCTATAACGTCATTAAATCCGTACCTTTATTAAAAATTGTTGAATCTTGACAATCCAGATCCTTTTTTTTTCTCTCTTTTGTAAATTAAAAATTAGTTTTGTAATTGTATGTATATGTCCCCAGACCACATGTAATAAACAAAATATCTATCTTTTAAAAGTTCGGTACAATATATATTTTTTATTTTTTTTAATATTCATATACTTTTTATGCTCTATATTGTGTTTTTACTTTGATTATACCTGTTCATCTCTAGTATAGATTTAAAAAAAGCCTATAATGTGCGTATGTTTAGGCAGCCACACATTTGTCCAAGTGGAGTTGCCGTAGTTATGACGTACTCGTAGCACCAGACCACAAAGATGAACTTTAGCAATACGGCGTCGTTATTGTGTTTATATTTGCGCCTACGTCACGTCGATAGTCCTTCATTCTAGATGTGTGTTTATTTGCATAACACGAAGCCATAAACGTCGATATTTCATCGTTCGTGTCAGGATAAGTCGTCTCTCCTTCACGCTAGCTTAGCTCGCTAGCTTAACTTAGCTCGCTAGCTGCTAACAAAAGAGACAAAGCGGAAGTGATCGACACGTCGCTAAAGTGTTGTGGTTGTGTGAAAATGTGTCAAGTAGAAATGCTGAGAGTGTTGGTGAAGCAGCGACTAACTGCTGCTGTGGAAGAAATATTTGTAGTGTTAGAAAGAACGATAGCAGAATACGAGGAGGAACTTTCTAGAACAAAAGAGGAGAACGAGCGACAACGTCAACTACTGGACGCTCTCTTCAACAAACATCAAGTTGTGGCACACAGAAAAGGTTTGTTTACTTCTTTATCACTGCTGTTAGACACAAAAATTGGGTTTACGTTAAGTTGTGTCCTTCTGCACTACTCTGGTTGGCCAGCAGGGGGTGCTGTGTGTCAACTGTCAGGCTGAATGTGACGTCATTCTGCTGACTACCGGAAATAAAGGCAGGAACGGCTCCATAGACATGTTATAAGTAGACGCAGCATTGGCTGCTGTGACGCGAGAAATTGGGCCGCCATCTTGAAGTGGTGATGAGGAGCCGGCAAGCAGCAGAAACTGACAGTTGACAGGTAGATCGGGGAAAATGAAAAAAAAAAAAAATATGGGAAATCCTGGAACTTTTTTTTAGAATTGTTGAAGTAGAGCACACAGTTCCTGAACAGGCTGAATATTTTGAAGTTGGAACAGTTTGAATCAAATGAAAAATGTGGGAATTGTGGGACATGTTGAATTGAGAAATGGTATTATGGAATTCCTGGAATTTCTGGAAAACCAGGAATTTTCCCAGTTCAAAAAACAACTTCGTTTTTGTCCTGATTAAGAGGAATGTTGGACGGTTGAAGTGGGTTGAAAAATGTGGAAGGAGTAGTCGCCAGAAAAAAGAGTGGAAATAGGGCTTTGGAAAACCAGGAATTCTGGAAAATCCTGGAATTATTTTGAACTTGGAAAAGGGTAGTTGGAATTTCCAGGATGGTGGAATGTGTTGAAGGTGGAATGGTTTGAATAGGTTGAAAAATGTGGAAATGGTGGAAGTTTGAAAAAGTAGTATTGCATCCATAGACATGTTATAAATAGACGCAATAGAGAAATTGGGCAACCATCTTGAAGTGGTGATGAGGAGCCGGCGAGCAGCCTAAACTGACAGTTGACAGGTAGAAAACAAAGATGCTAAAGTGACAGTTGACAGGTAGAAAACAAAGATGCTAAAGTGACAGTTGACAGGTAGAAAACAAAGATGCTAAACTGACAGTTGACAGGTAGAAAACAAAGATGCTAAACTGACAGTTGACAGGTAGAAAACGAAGATCCTAAACTGACAGTTGACAGGTAGAAAACAAAGATGCTAAACTGACAGTTGACAGGTAGAAAACAAAGATGCTAAACTGACAGTTGACGGGTAGAAAACAAAGATGCTAAACTGACAGTTGACGGGTAGAAAACAAAGATGCTAAACTGACAGTTGACAGGTAGAAAACAAAGATGCTAAACTGACAGTTGACAGGTAGAAAACAAAGATGCTAAACTGACAGTTGACGGGTAGAAAACAAAGATGCTAAACTGACAGTTGACAGGTAGAAAACAAAGATGCTAAACTGACAGTTGACAGGTAGAAAACAAAGATGCTAAACTGACAGTTGACAGGTAGAAAACAAAGATGGTGTTCAGCGTTTTCCCGCTTAAATGAGCGGACTGTTGAAAATAGGAATCGGGGGATTACTTTTCACAAGTAAGATTTAACATTAACGTACTATTGGTTGTATTTTGTGAAAAGAATATTAGCACAGAGTTGAGAAGGAGCAAAGATCTTCAATAGTACTGAAATGCTAGCCGCTAGCAAACAAGAGTATGACCATAATAGAATTGCTTATCAATGAAAAACAAAGTTGAAATAAATGATTGTGACACCTAAAACAAAATTCAGCAGCCGCCACTGATTATGATGCAATCTCATTTCAGGCAAAGTATAAGACAATACTTTCTTAACAGTATAATTGTAACCAGGAATAAGTCTTCAAGTCACAATATTCAAATACTAACATTGTTGGGTAAGACAGAATTTGCTTTTATTCTGAATCCAGTGAAACAGATTGGTGCTTTTAGCTGATCAAAAGACTTTCAGGTGTTTATATATGTTTATGTTGAAGTATTTGGCAGACGCTTTTATCCAAAGCGACATACATCAAAAATACATATAAAACAATCCGTGTAAACATGATCATTTAAGGGAAGAATGTAATAGAAAATATCAATACAAAGTGTCAAGACAGAATAAAGTCTCTGCTGCTGCAGCAACAGAGATACAGTCTATAAGATATATAGATATCTAATGTATTCATACATTGTTTATGTAGCATGTTTATATAACCTCATCATATTGTTTCTTACACTTAAAAATAGCTGGGATTATATTCCCAGTTTTGATCTGGTCACTTCTAGCATATAAGAATATTCTATTACTGTTCAGCAAACTATGAATAATAAAACATGTGTCCTTTATCATAGCTACACTTATGACAAAAAAGGGGGTGAAAATCAGTGGTATTCAGTGAGGTAAGATGAATTAAATGCGCTGACAGTTCATTGCTCCTGCCAAATGAATTGCACTGAGTGGAGCGGATCACCACTCCAAGATGGCGGCCCCGCGTCTCGTCAGCGCCAGTAGGCAGTAGCGCTCCATGCTGCGTACCCTCAGAACATGTCTATGGCTGGATATATTGCATGGATTGGATCACGTGGTATTTTAATGGATGTCATTGACATGATGTCTAAAGCCACAGTGTGACAAGAAACATGACACTAGTGTGACAAGTGTGACTAGTGTGACAAGAAACATGACACTAGTGTGACAAGTGTGACTAGTGTGACAAGAAACATGACACTAGTGTGACTAGTGTGACAAGAAACATGACACTAGTGTGACTAGTGTGACAAGAAACATGACACTAGTGTGACAAGTGTGACTAGTGTGACAAGAAACATGACACTAGTGTGACTAGTGTGACAAGAAACATGACACTAGTGTGACTAGTGTGACAAGAAACATGACACTAGTGTGACAAGAAACATGACACTAGTGTGACTAGTGTGACAAGAAACATGACACTTGTGTGACTAGTGTGACCAGAAACATGACACTAGTGTGACTAGTGTGACAAGAAACATGACACTAGTGTGACTAGTGTGACAAGAAACATGACACTAGTGTGACAAGTGTGACTAGTGTGACAAGAAACATGACACTAGTGTGACTAGTGTGACAAGAAACATGACACTAGTGTGACTAGTGTGACAAGAAACATGACACTAGTGTGACTAGTGTGACAAGAAACATGACACTAGTGTGACTAGTGTGACAAGAAACATGACACTAGTGTGACAAGTGTGACTAGTGTGACAAGAAACATGACACTAGTGTGACTAGTGTGACAAGAAACATGACACTAGTGTGACTAGTGTGACAAGAAACATGACACTAGTGTGACTAGTGTGACAAGAAACATGACACTAGTGTGACAAGTGTGACAAGAAACATGATACTAGTGTGACTAGTGTGACAAGAAACATGACACTAGTGTGACTAGTGTGACCAGAAACATGACACTAGTGTTACTAGTGTGACAAGAAACATGACACTAGTGTGACTAGTGTGACAAGAAACATGACACTAGTGTGACTAGTGTGACAAGAAACATGACACTAGTGTGACAAGTGTGACAAGAAACATGACACTAGTGTGACAAGTGTGACAAGAAACATGACACTAGTGTGACAAGTGTGACAAGAAACATGACACTAGTGTGACAAGTGTGACAAGAAACATGACACTAGTGTGACAAGTGTGACAAGAAACATGACACTAGTGTGACAAGTGTGACAAGAAACATGACACTAGTGTGACTAGTGTGACAAGAAACATGACACTAGTGTGACAAGAAACATGACACTAGTGTGACAAGTGTGACAAGAAACATGACACTAGTGTGACTAGTGTGACAAGAAACATGACACTAGTGTGACTAGTGTGACAAGAAACATGACACTAGTGTGACTAGTGTGACAAGAAACATGACACTAGTGTGACCAGAAACATGACACTAGTGTGACTAGTGTGACAAGAAACATGACACTGGTGTGTCTAGTGTGACAAGAAACATGACACTAGTGTGACTAGTGTGACAAGAAACATGACACAAGTGTGACAAGAAACATGACACTTCAGTCGTGTTTTCTTTTTAGCAGCATTCTTAAACGCTCATCAGAAGTGTGATTTAGAATATTATTTCAAACCAGCATGCTGAAAAACGTGACTCCATTTTTTTCCCATGTCCATATATAGAAAGCTCCGGACCTCACGTGACTAGTTTGGTTCACGTGACTAAAAAATGTTAGTCCCACGAATATTTAACGAATCAACACAAAACTTAATTTGTTGAACATAACCAACTCGTATAATACCACGTTATTTTAAGGGGTCCTATTTTGCAAAAGCAACCTTTTTGGGCTGTTGGTACCTGCTTTGTGTATTTTAGATCCCCATAAGTCCTGGAAATGTTTCATCAAACCATGGAGGCATGGAGGAGATATTTACAAAACAATTTTCCCAACTTGCTCAATTTACCCAATTTTTTACTTTATTGTTTTAACAAATGTTGCCTCAGTTATGTCAACGGGACTCTCCATATATGGTAAATGTTTACCCGAAGGGCTTTGCTCGAGTCCGCCATTGTTAATCAGTTGTAGTCCGACGTTGTAGTCTATAAATTCCTTCTTTTTCCTCAATCCCTTTGTTGTGAGGCAGACTGGCTCGTACATGCACATGCATCCTGCGCTGTTGCCATTTGGACTTTTTTTTGCCTGTTGGTACCTGTTTTGTGTATTTTAGATCCCCATAAGTCCCGGAAATGTTTCATCAAACCATGGAGGAGAAATTTACAAAACAATCTTCCCAGCTTGTGCAATTTACCCAATTTTTGACGTTATTTTTTTTAACAAATTTTGCCTTAGTTATGTCAACGAGAATCTCCATATATGGTAAAGGATTACCCATAGGGCTTTGCACGAGTCCACCATTGTTAATCAGTTGCGGTCTGACGTTGTAATCTATAAGCTCCTTCTTTTTCTTCAATCTTCTTGTTGTGAGGCAGACTGGCTCGTACATGCACATGCATCCTGGGCTGTTGCCATTTTGGATACAAAGCAACCTTTTTTGCCTGTTGGTACCCGTTTTTGTGTATTTGATCCCCATAAGTCCCGAAAGTGTTTAATCAAACCATGGAGGCATGGCGGAGATATTTTCGAAACAATTTTTCAAACTTGCTCAATTTACCCAATTTTTTACTTTATTTTTTTAACACATTTTGCCTCAGTTATGTCAACGGGACTCTCCATATATGGTAAAGGTTTACCCGGATGGTTCTTTTCCTCTTTGGTCCGGAGGACACGACATCCACAGTTTCCAAAAACTATTTGAAATGTGGACTCGTCAGACCACAGAACACTTTTCCACTTTGCATCAGTCCATCTTAGATGAGCTCGGGCCCAGCGAAGCGTTTCTGGGTGTTGTTGATAAATGGCTTTGGCTTTGCATAGTAGAGTTTTAACTTGCACTTACAAATGTAGCGACCAACTGTAGTTACTGACAGTGGTTTTCTGAAGTGTTCCTGAGCCCATGTGGTGATATCCTTTACACACTGATGCCGCTTTTTGATGCAGTACCGCCTGAGGGATCCAAGGTGTGTAATATCATGGCTTACGTGCAGTGATTTCTCCAAATTCTCTGAACCTTTTGATGATATTACGGAGCGTAGATGGTGAAATTCCTAAAATTCCTTGTTGAGAAATGTTGTTCTTAAACAATTTGCTCAGGCATTTGTTGACAAAGCGGTGACCCTCGCCCCGTCCTTGTTTGGGAATGACTGAGCATTTCATGGAATCTACTTTTATACCCAATCATGGCACCCACCTGTTCCCAATTAGCCTGTTCACCTGTGGGATGTTCCAACTAAGACTTTGATGAGCATTCCTCAACTTTTATCAGTATTTTTTGCCACTTGTGCCAGCTTTTTTGAAACATGTTGCAGGCATCAAATTCCAAATGAGCTAATATTTGCAAAAAATAATTTAAGAAACTCCGCCCTGACAGCTCCGCAAAAGAGGACATGTCCGGTGAAAAGAGGACGTATGGTCAGTCTATCCTAGCCCGTTAGCTGCTAGCATGCCGTGTGTTGTGCCTCGGTGTGCATTGTTTACACAACGTGCGTTACGCTACTTAATATGTCCGTGTGGAAACTCGTTCGGTACCCCTCCAAACCGAACCGGAACCCCCGTACCGAAACGGTTCAATACAAATACACGTACCGTTACACCCCTACCAATGTGGTGTTTTGATGTGTCCAGATAAGTGACCTAGTCTCCCCAAGCTCAATTGTGTGAAATGTGAGACAATTGACTTGATCCCTTATATGCTAATACAACAGTTTTGATGTCATCCATTGTCTGGGGCACAATCTGTCTTCATTTTCCTCTTCTGACCCTCTTTTTTGTCTTCTTGTGTCTGCAGACGATTCCAGGGTGAAGCGGGAGAAACCTCGGCAGCCCCTCATTAAAGAGGAAATGCTGGGAGAGCATCTTGAAGGACTCGAGATGTTCCCGGCCATCGGTGTCGTGGTGAAGAATGAAGATGACGAGGTCAGAGGTGAAAGTGAAGAGGAGCCTCCAAGCAGCAGCTCAACTCAACACGTGGCGACAGAAGCTGATGGAGACCACAGTGGAGGATCAGAAGACCACCTCATTGCTCCACTATCAGATAGTGAGGACACACACTCTGCAGACACTGATGACGAGGACTCTAAAGCCGATCAAACACATCACGCTAACAACACACGCTTCACATGCGCTCACTGTGACAAAACGTTTGCTAACAAGGGGAATCTGAAAAGACACATGAGAAATCACACGGCGGAGAAACCTTTCACGTGCTCAGTTTGCAAGCAACGATTTTCTTGTCACGATCAAATGACGTCGCACATGAGGAAACACTTCTCCTGCTCAATCTGCAAGAAAAGTTTTGGTCATCGTTCGACGCTGTACAAACACAAGCGAACGCACACCAAGGAGAAACCTTTCACTTGCTCATTCTGCGGCCATAGATTTTCTCAAAGTGCACATTTGATAAGGCACACACGAATACACACGGGGGAGAAACCTTTCATCTGCTCTGTGTGCGGTCAAAAATTCACTCAGAATGCAAATTTAATCCGACACTCAAGAAGACACACGGGAGAGAAACCTTTTTCTTGCTCATTGTGCGGTCAACGATTTGCTCAAAATGCGAATTTGGTCATTCACTCCAGAATTCATACTGGAGAGAAGCCTTTTACCTGCTCAGTCTGCACCATGAGCTTTCGATATCGCTCCGTATTGGTTCGTCACATGAGGATGCACACTGAATTAAAAAGGAGACTGAACGATGACTCCGACGATGACGAGGCGAATTGAAATGTAAATATGATGTGCTGTGACGTGTTAATCAGTTTGTAAATATACTTTGTTGAACTGGAATCTTAATTTCCTTTAGGAGATTAATAAAGTATCTGTTCAATTCGTGATTTCTAATCATTATGAGAAACTTACATAGTTAACACTGACACTCGTAATAATAGGAGCACATACAAAAAACAAAAGATGAAGAGCATTATTGTGGAGAAATGACACTTGAAGCAGACGAGGATGTATGTGTGCATACAACACATGTATTACACATGTATTACACATGTATTACACGTGTATTACACATGTATTACGCAAGTATTACACATGTATTACACAGTGTTACACCATTGTACGCCATTAGGATGCACCTAATATACTAGGAAAGAATAAATATGTACACAGCAATCACATATTTAGGGATGTGCTTACTTTAAAACATGGGTGTCCTACTTTTTTCCACCCAGGGCCACACTGAAAAATGAAAGCCTAATTTGGTCCAAGGGTCTCAGTCATAAAAATTTTAGAAATAAATCATATGTTTGTATTATTATTCAACGTTTTTACTCACCCTATAGATACATTTCAGGTCTAAATGTCGATATGAAGTTAGTAAAATGTTTAATGTTTTTTTCGTCAAAGAAAACCCAATTTTAGTAGCTCAAACACATGATGTACAATATTTAATGTGAAGTAATGGGAGCCTTGAATAGATCAATAATTCATAACACAGTTAATATAAATGAATTATGTTTTGAGCAAGGATAGTTTACAAAAAAATCCAACTACATTTCTTAGGGATCCAAAAAGCCTCACTTTTAAAAGTGTTAAAAATAAGTAATACTTGATATTTTTCATTTTCAAAACCAACACATTCTATACATTTTTTAATTTTTTTTTCAACCTTTAGGGTCTCTCTTCAAATTTGGTCCAAGGGTCTCAGTTATAAAAATGTTAGAAATAAATCATATATTTGTATTATTATTCAACACTTTTATTTACGCTCTAGATACATTCCAGGTCTAAATGTCGACATGAAGTTAGTAAAATGTTTTATGCTCTTTTTGTCAAAGAAAACACAATTTTAGTAGCTCAAACACATAATATACAATATTTAATGTGAAGTAATGGGAGCCTTAAATAGGTCAATAATTCATAACACAGTTATTATAAATTCATTATTATGTTTTGAGCAATGACAATTTGAAAAAAAAAAAAAGCAACTAAAATTATAAGTGTTAAAAATAAGTAATATTTTATTTTGTTGGTTTTACTTTCAACTCTAAAGTCTCTAGAATCAATGTTGGTTATACATTTTTAATCATTATTACTATTTTTGTTTGTGTTAATGACTTTTTGTAAAAATAAACAACTTTTTTTATATGTCAAGTAGGCAAACCATGCAATAATTCCCCCGAAAAATCATTGTATTTTAATGTGACGTAATTGAGCATTTAAAAGGTCAATAACTTATCACAACATTGATTTTGATTCATTATTATTTGAGCAATGACAGCTTCCAAGAAAAATAGTGTGGCAGCTTTGTGTTATTAGTCAACATTGCAACTTCTTCTTCTTAAATTTCACCTGTTTGCGCTTTTATTGCTCTTTTTAAATGTTGTATTTATTTAAATTGTATTTTTAGAAATTGCCGCGGGTTGTTTAAAGCCACAGAAAGCAAATAGCAGTGCAAGGTCGCACCACGCAAAGTTCGAATGTATTTTGTCCCTTTTGCTTTGCCGTCAACACTCCAAAGATGGCGGTTATTATGCGCATGCGCAAAGTTGGTTTGCCGCACCCGTTATTTTTGTACTCAACAGTCGACCATTTCTCTCCTCGTCTATCTCCTTCTTGTCGCACATTAGCAAGATCGGCGACATTACGTCCATTAGCGCGGCTTCCCTTCTTTCTAACGATGATAAATATTTGTGGTTTTGCAGTTGACTCTGGAGCTAATCGGGCTAGCTTAGCTTGTTAGCCGCGAACAAAGGGTTGGCCAAACGTCGTCAAAGTGTGGATGGAAAGTGTTGAAGAAGCATTTGTTGTGTTGGGAAGAAGAATAGCGGAGTCGGAGGATGAACTTTTGGAAGAAAAGAGGAGAAGGAGCGACAACGAGACGCATCAAGTTCCAATCAGGTCAGTGATTGACAGCCAACTGCTGACCTTTGAACCCGCAGACTACCTGCTTAAAAGTTGTCTGAAACAAAAGTGTGGCGATCTACGCGTGGATTTAAGACATGTGTGCCAAAGACAACAACGAATTCCGGTTAGACATTTAAACGATGAGCCCCCAAAGGAAAAGTAGTAAATATGAATAACTTTGTTGTGAGTGAGTGGAAGTGAAAATAGTTCCAAACATAAACTTCTCCTCAGATGGCATTTGCACTTCCAATTCATCTTCACGTTTTTATTTTGGAAACTTTTGGTTCGTTTTTACTACAACTAAGATTCAAAGTGGGCGGCACGGTGGTACAGGGGTTAGTGCGTGTGCCTCACAATACGAAGGTCCTGAGTTCAATTCTGGGCTCGGGATCTTTCTGTGTGGAGTTTGCATGTTCTCCTCGGGACTGCGTGGGTTCTACTCCGGCTTCCTCCCACCTCTAAAGACATGCACCTGGGGATAGGCCCCTCCCACCTCCAAAGACATGCACCTGGGGATAGGCCCCTCCCACCTCCAAAGACATGCACCTGGGGATAGGCCCCTCCCACCTCCAAAGACATGCACCTGGGGATAGGCCCCTCCCACCTCCAAAGACATGCACCTGGGGATAGGCCCCTCCCACCTCCAAAGACATGCACCTGGGGATAGGTTGATTGGCAACACTAAATGGTCCCTAGTGTGTGAATGTTGTCTATCTGTGTTGGCCCTGTGATGAGGTGGTGACTTGTCCAGGGTGTACCCCGCCTTCCGCACGATTGTAGCTGAGCTAGGCTCCAGCACCCCCGCGACCCCGAAAGGGACAAGCGGTACAAAATGGATGGATGGATGGAAGATTCAAAGTAAAGTATTATTAATACCTCAGTCACGTGGGAGACTCACTTCATACTAGTGTTGAGCCCATACCAATATTTTGGTACCGGTACCATTATGTATTTCGATACTTTTCGATACTTTTCTAAATAAAGGGGACCACAAAAAATGTCATTATTGTGTTTATTGTAACAAAAATTTTTAGGGTGCATGAAACATATGTTTATTATTGTAATTTAGTCCTTAAATAAAATAGTGAACATACTAGACAACTTGTCTTTTAGTAGTAAGTAAACAAACAAAGACCTTGTTTTTATGTCAGCACGTCTGTGATACACCAACATTTAAAGCAGAGAACGATGTCGGACGTCTGAAGGGAGGATGCAGAGTGTTAGCTTCTACCTTGCTAGCTAGCTAACAAGTGTGAGACAAAGTTGTGTGAAAAATAACTTTAACTATCATTTTAGCCTAAATCAGTCAGCTAAACTTTGTTTACATCAATTCAAGTACTTTTTAAAGCAACGTAGTGTTGTCCCGATACCAATATTTTGGTACCAGTCCCAAAATGTATTTTGATACTTTTCTATACTTTTCTAAATAACGGGGACCACAAAAAATGTCCTTACTGTCTTTATTTGAACAAAAAATCTTAAGAGTACATGAAACACATGTTTATTATTGTAATTTAGCACTTAAATAAAATAGTGAACATACTAGACAACTTGTCTTTTAGTAGTAAGTAAACAAACAAAGACCTTGTTTTTATGTCAGCACGTCTGTGATACACCAACATTTAAAGCAGAGAACGATGTCGGACGTCTGAAGGGAGGATGCGGAGTGTTAGCTTCTACCTTGCTAGCTAGCTAACAAGTGTGAGACAAAGTTGTGTGAAAAATAACTTTAACTATCATTTTAGCCTAAATCAGTCTGCTAAACTTTGTTTACATCAATTCAAGTACTTTTTAAAGCAGCGTAGTGTTGTCCCGATACCAATATTTTGGTACCAGTCCCAAAATGTATTTTGATACTTTTCTATACTTTTCTAAATAACGGGGACCACAAAAAATGTCCTTACTGTCTTTATTTGAACAAAAAATCTTAAGAGTACATGAAACACATGTTTATTATTGTAATTTAGCACTTAAATAAAATAGTGAACATACTAGACAACTTGTCTTTTAGTAGTAAGTAAACAAACAAAGACCTTGTTTTTATGTCAGCACGTCTGTGATACACCAACATTTAAAGCAGAGAACGATGTCGGACGTCTGAAGGGAGGATGCAGAGTGTTAGCTTCTACCTTGCTAGCTAGCTAACAAGTGTGAGACAAAGTTGTGTGAAAAATAACTTTTAACTATCATTTTAGCCTAAATCAGTCAGCTAAACTTTGTTTACATCAATTCAAGTACTTTTTAAAGCAGGGTAGTGTTGTCCCGATACCAATATTTTGGTACCAGTCCCAAAATGTATTTTGATACTTTTCTATACTTTTCTAAATAACGGGGACCACAAAAAATGTCCTTACTGTCTTTATTTGAACAAAAAATCTTAAGAGTACATGAAACACATGTTTATTATTGTAATTTAGCACTTAAATAAAATAGTGAACATACTAGACAACTTGTCTTTTAGTAGTAAGTAAACAAACAAAGACCTTGTTTTTATGTCAGCACGTCTGTGATACACCAACATTTAAGGCAGAGAACGATGTCGGACGTCTGAAGGGAGGATGCGGACTCCGCCTTGCTAAGAGTGTTAGCTTCTACCTTGCTAGCTAGCTAACAAGTGTGAGACAAAGTTGTGTGAAAAATAACTTTAACTATCATTTTAGCCTAAATCAGCCAGCTAAACTTTGTTTACACCAATTCAAGTACTTTTTAAAGCAGCGTAGTGTTGTCCCGATACCAATATTTTGGTACCGGTCCCAAAATGTATTTCGATACTTTTCTAAATAACGGGGACCACAAAAAATGTCCTTACTGTCTTTATTTGAACAAAAAATCTTAGAGTACATGAAACATATGTTTATTATTGTAATTTAGCACTTAAATAAAATAGTGAACATACTAGACAACTTGTCTTTTAGTAGTAAGTAAACAAACAAAGACTCCTAATTAGTCTGCAGTAACATATTGTGTCATTTATACACCTATTATTTTGTACACATTATGAGGGACAAACTGTAAAAATGTATTATTAATCCACTTGTTCATTTACTGTTAATATCTGCTTATTTTCTGTTTCAACATGTTCTATCTACACTTCTGTTAAAATGTAATAATCACTTATTCTTCTCTTCTTTGATACTTGACATTAGTTTTGGTGATACCACACATTTAGGTACTTTTTAGAGGTGGTATAGTACCGAATATGACTCATTAGTATCGCGGTACTATTCAATTGAAAAAAAGTCACAATAAAAACCGTGCGCACACACACACACACACACACACACACACACACACACACACACACACACCAATGCGGAGGTAATAAGATTAAACATACAATCTATTAAACATTTTAATAATGAATCAAATATATAATTCTACACATTGAGTCTATTGGAGTGCTAAAACTGTTAATCAATAATCAATATATCTGCTTTTTAAACAACACAAAATGCTTTTCTTGTTTCATTGCTGCTATTTTAACTGTTTTTTAATACATAAACAAGGTTAATTGTTTTTGTTTTTTACCACCTTGCCTTTCCTTTCTTTTTAATAGCAACATTTTAATAATAATTGTAATTTTTGTAACATCTGAATGATCAGCACAGTTACAGTTTGAATAAATATTAATGAATGAATTAGTCATCTTTGTTGTTAGTAAGCAGATGTCTAAAATGACTTAAGCTGCATTGAGAAGTTGATGAAAAAATTAGAGCCATTAAATATGTGTACACTTTATTATCTGATTAGTTGACTAATCGTTAAGATAGTCGTTGACTAATCGACGATCAAAATAATCGTTAGTTGCAGCCCTACTGTTCTTAAATGTGTATTTTCCCAGTTAACTTGTGTTGGATTTATCGGTGTGACAAGTTTTTGTTTGTAAGATTTCAGACCGGTAGAGGCTGGTTGAAGACTCTGGTGAAGAATCCAGCCAGCCGATCAACACAGTCCTTTGGCAGAGGGTCTATAGTGGAAGATTTCAGACTGGTAGAGGCTGGTTGAAGATCCTGGTGAAGAATCCAGCCAGCCGATCAACACAGTCTTTTGGTAGAGGGTCTATAGAGGAAGATTTCAGACCGGTAGAGGCTGGTTGAAGATCCTGGTGAAGAATCCAGCCAGCCGATCAACACAGTCCTTTGGCAGAGGGTCTATAGTGGAAGATTTCAGACTGGTAGAGGCTCGTTGAAGATCCTGGTAAAGAATCCAGCCAGCCGATCAACACAGTCCTTTGGCAGAGGGTCTATAGTGGAAGATTTCAGACCGGTAGAGGCTCGTTGAAGATCCTGGTGAAGAGTCCAGCCAGCCGATCAACACAGTCTTTTGGTAGAGGGTCTATAGAGGAAGATTTCAGACCGGTAGAGGCTGGTTGAAGATCCTGGTGAAGAATCCAGCCATCCGATCAACACAGTCCTTTGGCAGAGGGTCTATAGTGGAAGATTTCAGACCGGTAGAGGCTGGTTGAAGATCCTGGTGAAGAATCCAGCCAGCCGATCAACACAGTCCTTTGGCAGAGGGTCTATAGTGGAAGATTTCAGACCGGTAGAGGCTGGTTGAAGATCCTGGTGAAGAATCCAGCCAGCCGATCAACACAGTCCTTTGGCAGAGGGTCTATAGTGGAAGATTTCAGACTGGTAGAGGCTCGTTGAAGATCCTGGTGAAGAATCCAGCCAGCCGATCAACACAGTCCTTTGGCAGAGGGTCTATAGTGGAAGATTTCAGACCGGTAGAGGCTCGTTGAAGATCCTGGTGAAGAGTCCAGCCAGCCGATCAACACAGTCTTTTGGTAGAGGGTCTATAGAGGAAGATTTCAGACCGGTAGAGGCTGGTTGAAGATCCTGGTGAAGAATCCAGCCATCCGATCAACACAGTCCTTTGGCAGAGGGTCTATAGTGGAAGATTTCAGACCGGTAGAGGCTGGTTGAAGATCCTGGTGAAGAATCCAGCCAGCCGATCAACACAGTTCTTCAACACCTGTTCTGTTGACACCTTCTGCTCCGGCAGCCTTCCTCGGTTTAACGGCCCCTCGCTTTCACCAGAGAGGGTTACGTTTCTGTGGGCTGTGAGGTTTTGTGTGGAAAGTCTCCAGACGGTCGCCTTCAGCAGGTTTAGGGTTAGTCCTGTAGTTGCTGGACTCTCTGCCACACCTGTCTGCTGATGTTGTTGTCCAGATATGTCTGTGCACTGGGACAAGTGTCGGTACACAATTTCCCAAAATTGTTGCCCCACATTCTCTGCAGAATATAATTTATGCTGACGGTTGGACGGCTTAAATCCGAATCACGTCCAAATGATAAATGGTCTGGTCTTTTTACCATCTCCTTCGCTTGTAGCAATGTTCATCTCGCAGCTGGTCAGGCTCAAATTTTAAGTGGCCATCACATAACATTTCTATTATAGGCCAACTTAATATCCTTTTTAGCGGCAGTCATTTAGTGCTCCTGCACCAAGATCTCAGATGTTCCTGGAATCTCTACCGAATCTCTACCACATATTGTATTCTCTTTAACCGTGCATTTCATTCTTAGGTACTAGGGACCTAACCATTAACGGTGTAATGAAAAACTACGATACAACATTTATATGTAAATGTAGATGCTGTATCGGGACAGATCCATTTAGAGTTTGAGCAGAAATATGTCGTATAGGAATTAACTGCACACAATAACACATTAACAACGTGCTATATCACATTAATGTTTTTGAAGTATTACCTTTGTGACATAAAGAAACACAAGTAATGTAAAAAAAATCCTTGTGTTTACTTTTTGATATCAAAATAAAACACAAAGCATTTTGGCTAATGGAGATGAAGTCTAATAAACAAGCTGTGTTCTTCTCTTGGTTCACTACAGCAGTTTGGCCAACAAAAATAAAGAGGAGTGACACCTCTCACATCGAATACACAATCTTCACAGCCTGCGTTCAATTCAATGAAATGACAAAACATTTGAGCTAGTATTGATGTTATTTCAACACTGATATAGTTTGCAGTTAAATAAAAGGAAGAGTGACCATCCCAGTCAACAAAGTAAAGATTTTATAAACAAGTTGTGACAATGTTCACGACACATCGCCTGCTGCATGTTTCAGAATCAGAATGATGGATGCTGTATCAAATAGCAACATCAAATAGTTTTCTGTATACTTTTAGTGTGGGGACAAAATTGTCCACACCTGTCTCCATCTAAACACAGCAGTGCGCTCTTAAATGCACGGCGGGAAGCGAGGGAAAATGAGGTTAAACCAAGCGCTTGGCTCCGTTTACTCCGAGAGGAAATCTCCGGAGTAAAGTCTGTGTCGTTAGTCCGCCATGATTATCAAGCCAGACGACGCTAGTGTGCATGCGCCTGACTTCCTGTTGCCTAAAATGCATTAATAAATTACGTTTTTTTGGTAGTTAAAAATCAGACAGTATTACTGTCTGGAATTTTATCGCAAATGATCATTATACCGTTTATTGTTACATCCCTCGTCCTTTAACAAGTAAAAAGTCAAGGGCGGTCACGACAAGTTCTTGCCGCAAATGTTGGTCAATTTTTTAAGGGCATGGCGGTAAGTGATGAGGGCGGTCGCGGCACTTGCCACAGTTGCCGTGGTTAAATTTGAGCCCTGTGATAACACTTGATAAACTTACAGACCGGTGATATTGCTTATTTACTGGGGAAAACATTCTAGCGCTAGTAGCTTAAATGCTAACATGAGTACAAGAGACATTAACGTTTTTCCCCATCAAGAAATGACATACCCCAATCTAAACTTGTATAAACACACACTAAACTATTAAATTGTGTAGATTGGAATGACAGGCTGATCTCTCTTAGAACGGAGTGATTTTTTTATTTGATTTTTAAAAAATTAGTTTTTATTAATCAGTCCCAAAAAAATAATACAATTCCAAAACCAAACCCGGCCGAGCAACATTCAGAATAGCAATTGAGAGGACACGCAAACATGACACAGAACAATCCAAAAGTAGTCAAACAAAAATGGATAATATCAACGACAGTATCAATATTAATAATAATTCCAATTTAATAGTGATTAGAAATCCCTCTTTTACATTATCATCACCGCCATTTTTTAAAAAATACAATAAAAACATTTCAAAAAATGAACAATAGTGTCATGCTGGCTCACACTTGCATCGCATCTCATAACACATTGTGTACAATATTTTCCACAAAGATAAAAACCAGAGTGATCGATCTTTACTAGAAGGAATAACGACCACAGGAAGTGGACTTGTGTCACGTCACATAAAATCCTTTTTATTTATCATGAAAAAAAAACGCTCTAAAACCTTTACAAAGAAGATAAAACATATTTAAACAGTGAAATAAAAATAACATGGCTATAACTGTTAGAATAATTGTAAGTTATCACAAAAAACTTTGTATTACATTGTGTTACTGACAAGAAGACACAAGGACAGGGGCTGTCTTTGAAACCTACCAAGAAGAATGCTCGTAAAACTCCACTGTGACTTCAAAGCGGAGAGATGGCAGGATCTGCCCAACTTCCAGACGAACTCTTTTTGAAGTATTTTACGAACTCTCTTTGAACTATTTTATGGAACTCTTCTTTTGAACTGTTCTGTAACCAAAGGCAACGCTGTTTACGACCCACTTCCCTCTGGAAGCAGCTGTGGTCAGGTTGGGGGGAGAAACTCAAATAAAGAAGGAGGAGTGCAATCTTTTGGCAGAGCGTGGTGCAAGACTGTACAGAGAGTACAGTGGCCGCATCTCTCCTCAAAATTGAGTCCAAATTTTATTCTGTCTCTGTTTGATTCTTTGCTTGTTGTCTTGTTTAATAGATGTCATCAGTGTTTGAATCTGACAATTAAGAAGCCAGAAATATATTTCATATTTCTTCTGTGTGTCAATCGGTTTTATTAAATACAATTAAATAATACCTGGTTCAAAGATTTCCGAGTGTGTGTAATACATTTTTGAGCACATCCAACAACACAGTGATAATAATGATAATCGGGACTATTTTGGTTCAAATAACCCATGAAATGTTCATAATGTTACATCCCTATTTTGTCTTCTTGCAGACGTCCGTGGAGAACATCTTCCTCCCCAGCAGCAGGAGGAGCCACAGCCCTGCCACTTCAAAGAGGAAGAGGAGGACCACAGCATCAGTCATCTTGAAGGATTGGAGGAGTTCCCGATGATCCGTGTGGTCGTGAAGAGTGAAGAAGATGAGGTCAAAGGTGAAAGTGAGGAGAGGAGCGAGGCGGAGAGACCAAGCAGCAGCTCAACTCAACACATGACAGCAGAAGGTGATGGTGGAGGATCACCAGCAGACTTAGCTCCTCTGTCAGATAGCGAGGACACCACATCTCCTGACACTGATGATGAAGACGTAAAAGCTGGTACGACGTGTCACACTGGCAACACACGCTTTCAATGCTCTCAATGTGACAAAATTTTTGGCAACAAGAAAAATCTGACAAGACACACGAGATCTCACACTGGGAAGAAACCCTTCAGCTGCTCGGTGTGCGGTAAAAGCTTTTCTATCAAGGGAGGTTTGACCGCGCACACACGAACACACACGGGGGAGAAACCCTTCCTTTGCTCAGTGTGCGGTAAAAGCTTCTCTTTAAGAGGTAACCTGTTGATGCACGCGAGGACACACACCGGAGAGAGACCGTTTTCCTGCTCAATCTGCAATTCTACTTTTGGAGTCCACGCGGTGTTGATAAAACACATGCGAACGCACACGGGAGAGAAACCTTTTTCCTGCTCCTTCTGCGGCAAAAGATTTGCCGAAAGTTCCCATTTGATAACCCACGTGAGGTCGCACACCGGCGAGAAGCCTTTTTCCTGCTCAGTCTGCCAAACCGGCTTCAGCGATCGCTCGGGATTGGTGAAACACACCAGAACGCACACCGGGGAGAAACCTTTCAGCTGCTCGGTTTGCGGCAAAAAATTCTCCATCAAGGGACACATGAAAACGCACGAGAGAACGCACACGGGGGAGAAACCATATTCCTGCTCGTTCTGTAACAAAAGTTTTGCGGACCGTTCGGCGTTTGTCCGCCACACCAGAACACACACGGGCGAGAAAGTCTTCAGTTGCAGGGTGTGTGACCAAAGGTTCTCTTACAAGTATCAAGTAACCAATCACAAGTGTGCAGGCGACAACAACAGCGGTCATTAAAGCTGCTGGACGTCGTCACGGCGACTTATTTGTGCTGTAAATATCACTTTGTATTTCACAGAAATATTATTTGAATGGAAACAGTACAAAAATATGCATTTTATTTTGGTTGAATGGACGTACCTTATTGTGTAGGGCACTCCACCGAATGTAATGTTGCTACTACCGGTACATGGTAGCGTCGCTGATTTTCACTAATACACTACATTGCCAAAAGTATTTGGCCACTCACATATGAAGTTGAAGTGCCATCCCATTCCTAACCCATAGGGTTCAATATGACCTTTTGCAGCTATTACAGCTTCCACTCTTCTGGGAGGGCTGTCCACAAGGTTGCGGAGTGTCTTTATAGCAATTTTCCACCATTCTTCCAAAAGTGCATTGGTGAGGTCACACACTGATGTTGGTGGAGAAGGCCTGGCTCTTAGTCTCCCTTCTAATTCAACCCAAAGGTGTTCAGGTCAGGACTCTGTGCAGGCCAGTCAAGTTCATCCACACCAGACTCTGTCATCCATGTCTTTATGGACCTTGCTTTGTGCACTGGTTGCACAGTCATGTTGGAAGAGGAAGGGGCCCGCTCCAAACTGTTCCCACAAGGTTGGGAGCATGGAATTGTCCAAAATGTTTTAGTATTGTAGTAGAATTTCTGACCTTTGACCTATTTTTCTTGTCTTTTAAGAATGTCCGCTCATTTTCAATTCTCTTCTATTTTGTGCCATTAAATGGACCAGTTGTGGGACAAAGGTGAATATGGAGTTATGCCAACCTGTCTACAGAATGTTTAGATTTTCCAAATATGACTAGGAGATACGAGGTTGTTTTGGAACAGACAAAACCAAAACAAAACAATCGTGGCGCATTAGATAACAAACAATGACGCACAAGAGACATATAAAAAATGGCAGAAGACCGGAACTCGACAGTGATTTTGGCTTGTGTGTGTCTTGTTTACTCCGGAGTAACATGTGGTCTGTCTGCACGGCCAACTTAATTCAACCTGCACTTCTGATAATAGGTAAATAAATTTGTTGTACTAAACTACTTTTGTTGCCTGCTTAAGCTTCAGACAATCCACTACAGTATCCTGGAGCATTCAAAGTTCCTTTCACTGGAACTAAGGGGCCAAGCCCAACTCCTGGAAAACAACCCCACAGCATAATTCCTCCTCCACCAAATGTCACACTCGGCACAATGCAGTCCGAAATGTAGCGTTCTCCTGGCAACCTCCAAACCTAGACTGGTCCATCAGATGGAAAAGTGTGATTCATCAGTCCAGAGAAGGCTCTAGAGTCCAGTGGTGATGTCCTTTACACCACTGCATCCCACGCTTTGCATTGGACTTGCTGATGTATGGCTTAGATGCAGCTGCTCGGCCATGGAAACCCATTCCCTGAAGCTCTCTGCGTACTGTACGTGGGCTAATTGGAAGGTGACATGAAGTTTGGAGCTGTGTAGCAAGTGACTGTGCAGAAAGTCTTTGCACTATGCTGACCTCTCTGTCAGTTTACCTGGCCTACCACTTGGTGGCTGAGTTGCTGTTGTTCCCAAACTCTTCACTTTTCTTAGAATAAAGTTGACTTTGGAATATTTAGGAGCGAAGACTGGATTTGTTGCACAGGTGGCATCCTGTGACAGTTCCACGCTGGAAATCACTGAGAGCGGCCCATTCTTTCACACATGTTTGTAGAAACTGTCTCCATGCCTAAGTGCTTGATTTGGTTCCCAAACATGAGAAGTAAGGACTTTTAAAAAGGTTTTCAAACAAAGTGAACGGCTAACAACTAATAACTACTTTGATGTGTTTGTATCCACGGTGGGATTACTTGTGCTGTTCCAATGTGGACTCTTTTATTTTGGAGTGTTGTTGCCATCATGGATTGTAGTCCTGTGCTAACAGAAGCAGCAATATTCCTCAAGCTTTGCTGTCTCAAGCACTTCCTGTTTAGCGTTGGCGCAAATAGACGAGTGTGTTCCATGGGCGCGTTCCTTTCTAACCCAAGGACTTCAAAGCGGAGAGACGGCAGGATCTGCCCAATTTCCAGACGACCTCTTTTTGAACCTCCTTTTTCAAATGTTTTATGAACGTCTTTTTGAAGTGTTTTACGATCTTTTCTTTTGAACCGTTCTGTAACCAAAGGCAACGCTGTTTACGACCCACTTCCCTCTGGAAGCAGCTGTGGTCATGTGGTCGGAGAAAGTAAAATAAAGGAGTACAATCTTTCGCCAGAGCGTGCTGAGATACTGTACAAGGGAACAGTGTAAAGGCGACTCTCCTCAATATTGAGTCCAAATTTAATTATGTCTCTGTTTGATTCTTTGCTTCTTGTCTTGTTTAATAGATGCCATCAGTGTTTGAACCTAAGAGTCCTCCTGAGACTTTGGGTTTGGTTGACGATATTGTTCTGACCATAATTCAACGTGTGGTTGGCTGAGCTTCCCACTCAATAACATGAAATGTGACCAGAAAAAACCCCGACTGTACTGGTAAGAGAAATAAACTTTCTGCCGAAACAAAAAAGAGGTTTTAGTGTGTTTGTGTGTGAAGAGCTAGGAAAAAAACCACATGATCTGACACCTGATTTCTAATAGGGATGTGACCTTCGTGAACGAACCGAGTTTTTTTATCGATGAGAACTGATTCCCAGTTTTTTATGCACATTAAAAAACAAAGTCACCCAATTGGCAAATGGACTACAACATGTCAAATAATACCTTTTTCAAAAAAAAAATACATTTATATTTTTAAAAGTTTTTATTTTTAATCCACTTGTCTATTTAATTGTCCTTACATGTAAAATAGTTTAAGTGCACACACACCAGGGCCTGATTGTCACTTGTAATCAGGAGCACAGGAGTTCAACATTGGGCACACACACACACACACACACACACACACACACACACACACACACACACACACACACACAGATGTTTATTTCCCAATGTTCTTTTTTATTTATTTATGAATTCATTTGATAGGGAAATCCTAATACATGTACTGAGAAACAGAGACTTTTCCCCATTCCCTCCAACATAAATTTAAAAAACCTCCATTTCAGTCACAGTGGGGGGCCATGTCCTGCCTTCCTCTTCATCACAATGTCCTGCCTTCCTCTTCATCACAATGTCCTGCCTTCCTCTTCATCACAATGTCCTGCCTTCCTCTTCATCACAATGTCCTGCCTTCCTCTTCATCACAATGTCCTGCCTTCCTCTTCATCACAATGTCCTGCCTTCCTCTTCATCACAATGTCCTGCCTTCCTCTTCATCACAATGTCCTGCCTTCCTCTTCATCACAATGTCCTGCCTTCCTCTTCATCACAAGCACATATAAAATCAAGCAAACTGACAAAAAAAAAAAAGGTACAAAAACATACAGAGAGGTGTCACTGCATAAAAACAAAAGAAAAATAATGAAAGGCCTACTGAAAGCCACTACTAGCGACCACGCAGTCTGATAGTTTATATATCAATGATGACATCTTAACATTGCAACACATGCCAATACGGCCGCGTTAACTTATAAAGTGACATTTTACATTTCCTGGCAAACTTCCGCTTGAAAAGGTCTATGTATGATGACGTATGTATGATGACGTATGTGTGATGACGTATGTATGATGACGTATGTATGATGACTTATGTATGATGACGTATGTGTGATGACGTATGTATGATGACGTATGTGTGATGACGTATGTATGATGACGTATGTATGATGACGTATGTATGATGACGTATGTGTGATGACGTATGTATGATGACGTATGTATGATGACGTATGTGTGATGACGTATGTATGATGACGTATGTGTGATGACGTATGTATGATGACGTATGTATGATGACGTATGTATGATGACGTATGTGTGATGACGTATGTATGATGACGTATGTATGATGACGTATGTGTGATGACGTATGTATGATGACGTATGTATGATGACGTATGTATAATGACGTATGTATGATGACGTATGTGTGATGACGTATGTGTGATGACGTATGTATGATGACGTATGTATGATGACGTATGTATGATGACGTATGTGTGATGACGTATGTATGATGACGTATGTATGATGACGTATGTATGATGACGTATGTGTGATGACGTATGTGTGATGACGTATGTATGATGACGTATGTGTGATGACGTATGTGTGATGACGTATGTATGATGACGTATGTATGATGACGTATGTATGATGACGTATGTGTGATGACGTATGTGTGATGCCGTATGTGTGATGACGTATGTATGATGACGTATGTATGATGACGTATGTATGATGACGTATGTGTGATGACGTATGTGTGATGCCGTATGTATGATGACGTATGTATGATGACGTATGTATGATGACGTATGTATGATGACGTATGCGCGTGACGTCAATGGTTGAAGTGGAAGTATTGGGACGAATTGTATCCAATACAAAAAGCTCTGTTTTCATCTCATAATTCCACAGTATTCTGGACATCTGTGTTGGTGAATCTTTTGCAATTTGTTTAATGAACAATGGAGACAGCAAAGAAGAAAGCTGTAGGTGGGATCGGTGTATTAGCGGCTGGCTGCAGCAACACAACCAGGAGGACTTACTTGGAGGACTTACTTGGATAGCAGACGCGCTATCCGACGCTAGCCGCCGACCGCACGGATGATTGGGTGAAGTCCTTCGTCCTTCCGTCGATCGCTGGAACGCAGGTGAGCACGGGTGATGATGAGCAGATGAGGGCTGGCTGGCGTAGGTGGAGAGCTAATGTTTTTAGCATAGCTCTGTGAGGTCCCGTAGCTAAGTTAGCTTCAATGGCGTCGTTAGCAACAGCATTGTTAAGCTTCGCCAGCCTGGAAAGTATTAACCGTGTAGTTACATGTCCATGGTTTAATAGTATTGTTGATCTTCTGCCTATCCTTCCAGTCAGGGGTTTATTTCTTTTGTTTCTATCTGCATTTAAGCACGATGCTATCACATTAGCTCCGTAGCTAAAGTGCTTCGCCGATGTATTGTCGTGGAGATAAAAGTCACTGTGAATGTCCATTTCGCGTTCTGGACTCTCATTTTCAAGAGGATATAGTATCCCAGGTGCTTTCAAATACAAATCCGTGATCCACAATAGAAAAAGGAGAGAGTGTGGAATCCAATGAGCCAGCTTGTACCTAAGTTACGGTCAGAGCGAAAAAAGATACGTCCTGCACTGCACTCTAGTCCTTCACTCTCACGTTCCTCATCCACGAATCTTTCATCCTGGCTCAAATTAATGGGGTAATCGTCGCTTTCTCTGTCCGAATCGCTCTCGCTGCTGGTGTAAACAATGGGGAAATGTGAGGAGCCTTTCAACCTGTGACGTCACGCTACTTCTGGTACAGGCAGGGCTTTTTTTTTATCAGTGACTAAAAGTTGCGAACTTTATTGTCGATGTTCTCTACTAAATCCTTTCAGCAAAAATATGGCAATATCGCGACATGATCAAGTATGACACATAGAATGGATCTGCTATCCCCGTTTCAATAAAAAAAAATCATTTCAGTAGGCCTTTAAGGTAAGTAGAAAGGTTCATTGTCCACAGTGAGTGTCACATTTGTCCTATAGTATCTTTAATTTAGCTATGTAACTCATCATATAGTGTCTTTAATTTAGTTATGTAACTCAACATATTGTGTCTTTAATTTAGTTATGTAACTCATCATATAGTGTCTTTAATTTAGTAACTCAACATATAGTGTCTTTAAAGGCCTACTGAAAGCCACTACTAGCAACCACGCAGTCTGATAGTTTATATATCAATGATGAAATCTTAACATTGCAACACATGCCAATACGGCCGGGTTAACTTATAAAGTGACATTTTAAAATTCCCGGGAAATATCCGGCTGAAACATCGCGGTAGGATGACGTATGCGCGTGACGAAGTCCGAGTAACGGAAGTTATGGTACCCCGTAAAATCCTATACAAAAAGCTCTGTTTTCATTTCATAATTCCACAGTATTCTGGACATCTTTTGCAATTTTTTTAATGAACAATGAAGGCTGCAAAGAAGACAGTTGTAGGTGGGATCAGTGTATTAGCAGCGGACTACAGCAACACAACCAGGAGGACTTTGTTGGAGCGCTAGCCGCGCTAGCCGTCGACTTCACCTTGACTTCCTACGTCTCCGGGCCGCCAAACGCATCGGGTGAAGTCCTTCGTCCTTCTGCCGATCGCTGGAACGCAGGTGAGCACGGGTGTTGATGAGCAAATGAGGGCTGGCTGGCGTAGGTGGAGAGCTAATGTTTTTAGCATAGCTCTGTGCAGTCTGGTTGCTAAGTTAGCTTCAATGGCGTCGTTAGCACAGCATTGTTAACCTTCGCCAGCCTGGAAAGCATTAACCGTGTATTTACATGTCCACGGTTTAATAGTATTGTTGATTTTCTATCTATCCTTCCAGTCAGGGGTTTATTTCTTTTGTTTCTATATGCAGTTAAAGCAAGATGCTATCACGTTAGCTCGTAGCTAAAGCATTTCGCTGATGTATTGTCGTGGAGATAAAAGGCACTGAATGTCCATTTCGCGTTCTGGACTCTCATTTTCAAGAGGATATAGTATCCCAGGTGCTTTAAAATACAAATCTGTGATCTACAATAGAAAAAGGAGAGAGTGTGGAATCCAATGAGCCAGCTTGTACCTAAGTTACGGTCAGAGCGAAAAAAGATACGTCCATCACTGCCTCTCAAGTCCTTCACTGTAACGTTCCTCATCTACGAATCTTTCATCCTCGCTCAAATTAATGGGGTAATCGTCGCTTTCTCGGTCCGAATCTCTCTCGCTCCATTGTAAACAACGGGGAATTGTGAGGAATACTAGCTCCTGTGACGTCACGCTACTTCCGCTACAGGCAAGGCTTTTTTTTATCAGCCAGCAAAAGTTGCGAACTTTATCGTCGATTTTCTCTACTAAATCCTTTCAGCAAAAATATGGCAATATCGCGAAATGATCAAGTATGACACATAGAATGGATCTGCTATTCCTGTTTAAATTGTAAAAAATCATTTCAGTAGGCCTTTAAGTGCTACTTGTGAGAAGATCTTTGATCACACACTACAACTTAAGTGCTACTTGTGAGAAGATCTTTGATCACACACTGCAACTTAAGTGCTACTTGTGAGAAGATCTTTGATCACACACTACAACTGGACACCTTCTCGCCCGTGTGCGTTCTCGCGTGTTTAAGCAAAGCTGAGCTGACATAAAAACCTCTGCCGCAGATTGAGCAACCATAGGGTTTTTCTCCGGTGTGCATCACTTTGTGTCTTTTCATGTAATCGCGCCGAGTGAACCTTTTGTCGCAGACCGAGCAAGCGAACGGTTTCTCTCCGGTGTGACTCCTCATGTGTCTTATGAGAAAAGCCTTGGCGATGAAGGTTTTGTCACATTGGGAGCATCGGAAGCGTGCGTTGTCGGCGCCGCCAGAGTGCGTCCTCGTGTGTGTCGTCATGTTGGACTTGGTGGAAAACTGTTTGCCGCAAATGGCGCAGCGGAAAGGTTTCTCGCCCGCATGGACGATCCTTGTGTGCACGGTGAGATTTCCCTTCTTGCTAAATGTTTTTCCGCACTGAGAGCACTTCCAGCATCTGTTGTCAGTGTGACGTCTCATGTGTCTCGTCAGGTTTCTCTTCTTGCCAAACGTTTTGTCGCAGTGAGAGCATTTGAAGAGTGTGTTGTCAGCGTGACGTGTGTGAGCAGCTTCATGGTCAGTGTCAGCAGACGTGGAGTGCTCACTATCTGACAGAGGAGCGAAGTCTGCTTGTGATCCTCCTGCTCTTGTTGAGCTGCTGCTTGGTCTCTCCGCCTCTCTCTGCTCCTCTTCATCGTCTTCATCTTCACTCTTCACAATCACCGGGAACTCCTTCAGTCCTTCGAGATGTTCCTCCTCCTCTTCTTTAATGTTAGGGGGCTGTGGCTCCCCCTCTTCCATGCTGGAGCTCCACTCTTTTTGCTCAGGAGAAATATGTTTTTGTCTGACATCTGCAGGACACAAGAACACAAACATTATTTTTATGAGACTGTTTTGAACGGTTTTATTGTGTGTAAATGCCCAACTAGGGACAGACATGAAGAATTAGCCAGTGGTGTGTCGTCAGGGCCAGCAAGGCCTTCTCTGCTGGCCTAACATAACCATCATCATCATTAAAGATAAAAGTCATTTACTTTCCCTAAATATGTCAAAGTATTCATATTGTCTTCATGTCATATTATGCTCCTTTCAGTGATGTTGTTTTTAGGTTAGAGTTTTTATCCAATCAGAATTCAGCTAGCTTATGTTGCCATGCTGTAGCAAATCTGCCTTCACAATCAACAATGTGTGTGCACTGTAAGTGAACGGCCACATACAGTTGATAGATCATTGGGATAGTTGTTGCTTCTAGCTGGCCTCACCTTCAACCTGACATTTACATGATTGGATACTCACTTGGGAGTCTCAAGTGAGTATCCAATCACAAGTTGCCAAAACAGGAAGTGGCACCGGTATTTTGAAAGGTGAAGTTGGACTAAGTAGTACATCACTGAAGGCCTGGTGAGAAACGCACCGCATTTTTCACATTTATGGCCATTTCCCCCCTTTTCTTCCCAGCTTCCCTGTGCGTCATTCCTGGGTGTATTTTTGACATTTTGGCTTGGTATTTTTTATCATTTTCGGCATTTTGGCTCTGTATTTTTTATAATTTTGGGCATTGTCAGAATTTTGGCTAGGTATTTTTGATCATTTTCGGCATTTTTCCACATTTATGGCCGTTTTCCCCGCTTCCCTGTGCGTCATTCCTGGGTGTATTTTTGACATTTTGTGCATTTTGGATAGGTATTTTTTTATCATTTTCTGCATTTTGGCTAGGTACTTTTTATCATTTTCGGCATTTTCAGCATTTTGTCTAGGTATTTTTGATCATTTTAGGCATTTTTCCACATTTATGGCCGTTTTCCCCCTTTTCTTCCCTGCTTCCCTGTGCGTCATTCCTGGGTGCATTTTTGACATTTTGGCTAGGTATTTTTTATCATTTTGGGCATTTTAGCTAGGTATTTTTTGATCATTTTCGGCATTTTGACTAGGTAGTTTTGATCATTTTCAGCATGTTGGCTAGGTATTTTTGATCATTTTCTGCATTTTTCCACATTTATGGCCGTTTTCCCCCTTTTTTCCCCGCTTCCCTGTGTGTCATTCCTGGGTGTATTTTTGACATTTTGGCTAGGTATGTTTTATCATTTTGGGCATTTTGGCTAGGTATTTTTTTAATCATTTTGGCTAGGTATTTTTGATCATTTTCGGCATTTTTCCACATTTATGGCCGTTTTCCCCCTTTTCTTCCCCGCTTCCCTGTGCGTCATTCCTGGGTCTATTTTTTTTACATTTTGGCCATTCTGGCTCCTCGTGTGACTTATGGAACTCAAACCCGGGTAGGTATTTTTTGATCATTTTTGGCATTTTTTCCACATTTATGGCTGTTTTCCCCCTTTTCTTCTTCGCTTCCCTGTGCGTCATTCCTGGGTGTATTTTTGACATTTTGAGAATTTTGGCTAGGTAATTTCTATCATTTTGGGCATTTTGGCTAGGTAGTTTTGATCATTTTCAGCATTTTGGCTAGCTATTTTTTATCATTTTCGGCATTTTTCCACATTTATGGCCGTTTTCCCTCTTTTCTTCCCCGCTCCCCTGTGCGTCATTCCTGGGTCTATTTTTTTGACATTTTGGCCATTCTGGCTCCTCTCGGGACTTATGGAACTCAAACCCGGGTAGGTATTTTTTGATCATTTTCGGCATTTTTCACATTTTGGTCTGTTTTCCCCCTAATTCAATTAGCCCTGACCAAAATGTTGTAGAATGTAAGATGTGTTCATCCAACATAATTGTCCCGGTCAAATAAACCCAATTAATACATATTTTCTCTCCTAAATATTGATGTATCATAGATGTCTAAAGCTTTCTTGTTGATTGATTGAGACTTTTATTAGTAGATTGCACAGTACAGTACATATTCCGTACAATTGACCACTAAATGGTAACACCCCAATACGTTTTTCAACTCGTTTAAGTCGGGGTCCACTTAAATCAATTCATGTTGAACACGTAAAGAAAAAAAGGCGTTTAAGGTTAACAGTTGCCATGATCAAATTTTAAGTCAGTACACATTTTAAAGTGAGAAGTAAACAAACCTGCTTGTTGATGTTTGTTGAAAAGAGCGTCCAGTAGTTGACGTTGTCGCTCGTTCTCCTCTTTTGTTCTAGAAAGTTCCTCCTCGTATTCTGCTATCGTTCTTTCTAACACTACAAATATTTCTTCCACAGCAGCAGTTAGTCGCTGCTTCACCAACACTCTCAGCATTTCTACTTTGCACATTTTCACACTTTACACGCACACTTAGCGACGTGTCGATCACTTTCGCTTTGTCTCTTTTGTTAGCAGCTAGCAAGCTAAGCTAGCCCGGGAAGCTTCTTAGTTTATCCTGACATGAAGAATTAAGGAAAAAAACATCAAATGATCTCGAAACAATTCTGATGAAAAGTAGCTTTTGTCGGCAATATATAAATATCATGTATATCCCAAATGTGCAATATCGGCTAACAGGGACTGGTGTCGCATGATTACTGACGTCACTTCTTCATCGGTGCGTTCACAAAAATGGGATTTCAGAAATATGAAGGGTTAGCGTCAAGAAAAAAGTCGTTAAATGTGAACAAAATCATTGTTTAAAATATATTATGCATACAAATAAATAATATTTAAAAATTGTTTACGTTTCAACACAAAACATGAACAGACACTCAATAAAAAACATTCTCTCGGATTGAGTGTTCTGGAGTGTACGTGAAGTGATCCGGGAAGGGAAGGGCGCCATAGAGTGACGTCACTGCATACATTTACTTTAAAAAAAAGGGCTTTTGTATTTAAAAATGTTATTTGATTATTAGTTAATGTATGGTCACCATTTTTTCAAACAAATAAAATAGTGATAAAAAAAATGATTTCTAAAGAGTCGAGATTGCAAATGCGCATGCGTACACCGACCGCCATCTCGCAACGGCATCCCGTGATGGCCGCCTTCATCTTGTTGAAAATGTTGATGCTATTTAAAGCAGGCGACCAAGACGTTACGTCATGACGTCAACTTTTATTCGTGTCGGGATGAACTCGTCTCCGCGCACATTGAAGCTTGCGTGTGTTCGCTTCCTCCTTTAGCCTGCTGGCTGCGAACAAAGAGGCGGAAGTTAGCATCACATGCTAAGATGCTAATCAGAGACAAGTCAAACGTGAACAACAAAACACCAGCTGGAACTTTCTGGAACAAAAGGGCGGCACGAGCTAGTGGACGCTGTTGTCAACACACGTCACACAGAACAGGTTTGTTTACTTCTTACTTAACTTTATTTCTCACCATGCAGTTTATCAGCCCTTTGAGACACTCGTGATTTAGGCTATATAAGTCAACTTTGATTGATTGATTGATTGATTGAATATTCCTGGGCTTCAAAGGATGAAAACACGTTTCAGTCTTGGGAGGAAAAGTGTGTCCAAAAGGATCAAAGCACATTATAGTTTTCTTAATTGAAAATTTCTGTTTTATCTAGTGTTTTTCATGTTTTTATTTCTATTTAAATTTTCTATTATATATTCTAACTTTATATTTTCTTGCCTCTTTGTGATGTTAAAGGCCTACTGAAATGAATTTGTTTTTATTTAAACGGGGATAGCAGATCTATTCTGTGTGTCATACTTGATCATTTCGCGATATTGCCATATTTTTGCTGAAAGGATTTAGTATAGAACAACGACGATAAAGATTGCAACTTTTGGTATCTGATAAAAAAAAGGCTTGCCCCTACCGGAAGTAGCGTGACGTAGTCAGTTGAACATATACGCAAAGTTCCCTATTGTTTACAATGATGGCCGCATGAAGTGAGAGAGATTCGGACCGAGAAAGCGACAATTTCCCCATTAATTTGAGCGAGGATGAAAGATTTGTGGATGAGTAAAGTGCAAGTGAAGGACTAGTGGGGAGTTGAAGCTATTCAGATAGGGAAGATGCTGTGAGAGTGACCTGATATTCAGCTGGGAATGACTACAACAGTAAATAAACACAAGACATATATATACTCTATTAGCCACAACACAACCAGGCTTATATTTAATATGCCACAAATTAATCCTGCATAAAAACACCTACGTGTTTGTTATGCTAGCTCCTAGCTCGTCTGCTAGCTCCTAGCTCCATAGAACACGCCAATACAATTCAAACACCTGATCAACACACACAATCACTCAGCCCAAAAGACCGTTCACCTAACCCAAGGTTCATAAAGCTTATATATTTTTAAAAAGTTACGTACGTGACGCGCACATACGGTCAAGCTATCAAATGTTTAGCAGCCAAGGCTGCATACTCACGGTACCTGATATTCAGCTGGGAATGACTACAACAGTAAATAAACACAAGACATATATATACTCTATTAGCCACAACACAACCAGGCTTATATTTAATATGACACAAATTAATCCTGCATAAAAACACCTACATCTTTGTTATGCTAACTCCTAGCTCCTATGCTAGCTCCTAGCTCCATAGAACACGCCAATACAATTCAAACACCTGATCAACACACACAATCACTCAGCCCAAAAGACCGTTCACCTAACCCAAGGTTCATAAAGCTTATATATTTTAAAAAAGTTACGTACATACGCAAAAAAAAAGTTGCGCACATACGGTCAAGCAATCAAATGTTTAGAAGCCAAAGCTGCATACTCACAGTAGCACGTCTGCGTCTTTGTCATCCAAATCAAAGTAATCCTGGTAAGAGTCTGTGTTGTCCCAGTTCTCTACAGGCGTCTGTGTATCGAAGTCAAAAGTCCTCCTGGTTAGAGTCTCTGTTATCCGAGTTCTTCCATCTTGACTGCATCTTTCGGGAATGTAAACAAAGAAGCGCCGGCTGTGTACTGTTGTTGCTGACTTTGTTCGAAAAATACGTCCGTTTCGCACCAACAACTTTCTTCTTTGCTTGCTCAGCTTCTTTCTCCATAATGCAATGAACATGATTGCAACAGATTCACGAACACAGATGTCCAGAATACTGTGGAATTATAACATGAAAACAAAGCTTTTTCGTATTGGCTTCAATGTGGAAGGCATACCCGTGTTCCCCGGTCTACGTCACGCGCATACGTCATCCTCAGAGGCGTTTCGAACCGGAAGTTTAGCGGCAAATTTAAAATGTCACTTTATAAGTTAACCCGGCCGTATTGGCATGTGTTATAATGTTAAGATTTCATCATTGATATATAAACTATCAGACTGCGTGGTCGGTAGTAGTGGCTTTCAGTAGGCCTTTAACTTCCTGTTACAAGCTGTTATACAGTTTATGCCTGGAGCTCTTATTTTGAAGGCGCTTAGAGCGGAAGTGGTGACACGCAAAAGTACGCTGCAGAGCCGGGAACTAAGCACTTAATGGAGCTTGTACTTCACCTTCGAAGTGTCACCACTTCCGCTCTTAGCGCCTTCAAAATAAGAGCTCCAGGCATATACTGTATAACAGCTTGTAACAGGAACGTCACATCACAAAGAGGCAAGAAAATATAAAGTTAGAATATATAATAGAACATTTAAATAGAAATAAAAACATGAAAAACACTAGATAAAACAGAAACATAGATCAAATAGAAATATAAACATGAAAGCATTGGATAAAACAGATAGGCAAGCATCCATCCATCCATTTTCTACCGCTTGTCCCTTTTGGGGTCGCGGGGGGTGCTGGAGTCTATCTCAGCTGCATTCGGGCGGAAGGCGGGGTACACCCTGGACAAGTCACCACCTCATCACAGGGCCAACACAGATAGACAACATTCACAGACTAGGGACCATTTAGTGTTGCCAATCAACCTATCCCCAGGTGCATGTCTTTGGAGGTGGGAGGGGCCTATCCCCAGGTGCATGTCTTTGGAGGTGGGAGGGGCCTATCCCCAGGTGCATGTCTTTGGAGGTGGGAGGGGCCTATCCCCAGGTGCATGTCTTTGGAGGTGGGAGGGGCCTATCCCCAGGTGCATTTCTTTGGAGGTGGGAGGGGCCTATCTCTAACATGCAAACTCCACACAGAAAGATCCCGAGCTCGGGATTGAACTCAGGACTACTCAGGACCTTCATATTGTGAGGCACATGCACTAACCCCTGTTGCACCGTGCTGCCTAAAAAGTGCTACAAAGTTTACTTCTTTTTTTTAAAATTCTATTATATATTCTAACTTCATATTTTCTTTTTTTAAAATGTTATTATAAAAAAATATTTGTATTTAATTTTGTTAAATTTTTTAAAACATTTTTTAATTTTTATATTTTTAAAAAAAAAATTATTTTTTTTAAAAATATATATATATATGTTTTTAATTTTTTATAAAAAAATGTAATTTTTTTTAAAGTATTTTTTTTTAAATTAAAATGTATTTATTATATTAACATATGTTAACATATTTATTTATTTAAAAAAAAAAATTTAAGAAAATGTTTTTTTCAATTTGTTTTAATTTTTATTTTTTATTTTTTTATACAAAGGAAAACATTTTTTTTTTAAATGTATATAAAGTTAGAATATATAATAGAAAATTAAAATAGAAGTAAAAACATGAAAAACACTAGGTATACACTAGATAAAATAGAAACTTATATAAAATAGAACTAAAAACATGGGATAAAACAGATAGGCAAGCAGTGCATTTAAAAACAAGAAGGCAGAGAAACATTCTAGCAAATATTGTTGTCTTGATTCCAGAATGTCAGTAGTCATAACGATACCAATTAATTTCCACAATTCTCTGTACTTTTCAAAACCACAATTACAATTTAAAAAAAAACGAACCCGTGTATTTTTAAGTTGACTTACTTTATTCGAGTGTTTCAAAATGTCAAGAATTGAAAGTTGCTTTTATATTGAAGTGATCATCATACAAAGCAGTGAAGTTGTCAGGTTGTGTAAATGCTAAAGAAAAAGAGAATACAACAAATCCTTTTCAACTTATATTCAATTGAATAGACTGCAAAGACAAGATATTTCATGTTCACACTGACAAACTTTGTTATGTTTTGCAAATATTAGCTCATTTGGAATTTGATACCTGCAACATGTTTCAAAAAAGCTGGCACAAGTGGCAAAAAAGAGTGAGCAGTAGGGTATGCTTCTGCCAACACGTCAAACATGCTAACCCATTATGAAGCGGCACCACCCCAAAGTGAACATCGCTTCAACGAAGAGAAAGACGAACAAACAACTCCCCACCACATTCAAGCAGCCTCTCCTCGGCGAGTCAGGCAGGGCTAAAGCAATAACAAATGTTTTTATAGCAGCAGATTTAAGACCATATTGCATTAAAAACTAGTAAATATGTAGTGTACTGTGCAATCTACTAATAAATATGTAGTGTACTGTGCAATCTACTAATAAATATGTACTGTACTGTGCAACCTACTAATAAATATGTACTGTACTGTGCAACCTACTAATAAATATGTACTGTACTGTGCAATCTACTAATAAATATGTACTGTACTGTGCAATCTACTAATAAATATGTACTGTACTGTGCAATCTACTAATAAAAGTCTCAATCAATCAATCAAAAAAAGCACTTTATGTGTAGAAAGGTTTTGTTAAGAAACCATTCTGAGCCTTATCTTATTTAGTTTTTATTGGATATATGTTGACCACATGAACCCTGGCAATGGACCCTGTGTGTATATGTATGTTATTATTATGTGTGTGTGTATATGTATGTTATTGTTATGTGTGTGTGTATATGTATGTTATTGTTATGTGTGTGTATATGTATGTTATTGTTATGTGTGTGTGTGTGTGTATGTATGTTATTGTTATGTGTGTGTGTATATGTATGTTATTGTTATGTGTGTGTGTGTGTGTGTGTGTGTGTATGTATGTTATTGTTATGTGTGTGTGTGTGTATATGTATGTTATTGTTATGTGTGTGTGTGTATATGTATGTTATTGTTATGTGTGTGTGTGTGTGTGTATATGTATGTTATTGTTATGTGTGTGTATATGTATGTTATTGTTATGTGTGTGTGTATATGTATGTTATTGTTATGTGTGTGTGTATATGTATGTTATTGTTATGTGTGTGTGTGTATATGTATGTTATTGTTATGTGTGTGTGTATATGTATGTTATTGTTATGTGTGTGTGTATATGTATGTTATTGTTATGTGTGTGTGTGTGTGTATATGTATGTTATTGTTATGTGTGTGTGTGTATATGTATGTTATTGTTATGTGTGTGTGTATATGTATGTTATTGTTATGTGTGTGTGTATGTGTATGTTATTGTTATGTGTGTGTGTATATGTATGTTATTGTTATGTGTGTGTGTGTATATGTATGTTATTGTTATGTGTGTGTGTGTGTATATGTATGTTATTGTTATGTGTGTGTGTATATGTATGTTATTGTTATGTGTGTGTGTATATATGTATGTTATTGTTATGTGTGTGTGTATATGTATGTTATTGTTATGTGTGTGTGTATATGTATGTTATTGTTATGTGTGTGTGTGTGTGTATATGTATGTTATTGTTATGTGTGTGTGTGTATATGTATGTTATTGTTATGTGTGTGTGTGTATATGTATGTTATTGTTATGTGTGTGTGTATGTGTATGTTATTGTTATGTGTGTGTGTATATGTATGTTATTGTTATGTGTGTGTGTGTATATGTATGTTATTGTTATGTGTGTGTGTGTGTATATGTATGTTATTGTTATGTGTGTGTGTGTATATGTATGTTATTGTTATGTGTGTGTGTATATATGTATGTTATTGTTATGTGTGTGTGTATATGTATGTTATTGTCATGTGTGTGTATATGTATGTTATTGTTATGTGTGTGTATATGTATGTTATTGTTATGTGTGTGTATATGTATGTTATTGTTATGTGTGTGTATATGTATGTTATTGTTATGTGTGTGTGTATATGTATGTTATTGTTATGTGTGTGTGTATATGTATGTTATTGTTATGTGTGTGTGTGTATATGTATGTTATTGTTATGTGTGTGTGTGTATATGTATGTTATTGTTATGTGTGTGTGTATATGTATGTTATTGTTATGTGTGTGTGTATATGTATGTTATTGTTATGTGTGTGTGTGTGTGTGTATGTATGTTATGGTTATGTGTGTGTGTGTGTATATGTATGTTATTGTTATGTGTGTGTGTCTATGTATGTTATTGTTATGTGTGTGTGTGTATGTGTATGTTATTGTTATGTGTGTGTGTATATGTATGTTATTGTTATGTGTGTGTGTGTATATGTATGTTATTGTTATGTGTGTGTGTGTGTATATGTATGTTATTGTTATGTGTGTGTATATATGTATGTTATTGTTATGTGTGTGTGTATATATGTATGTTATTGTTATGTGTGTGTGTATATGTATGTTATTGTTATGTGTGTGTATATGTATGTTATTGTTATGTGTTTGTATATGTATGTTATTGTTATGTGTGTGTGTATATGTATGTTATTGTTATGTGTGTGTGTATATGTATGTTATTGTTATGTGTGTGTGTGTATATGTATGTTATTGTTATGTGTGTGTGTATATGTATGTTATTGTTATGTGTGTGTGTATATGTGTTATTGTTATGTGTGTGTGTATATGTATGTTATTGTTATGTGTGTGTGTATATGTATGTTATTGTTATGTGTGTGTGTATATGTATGTTATTGTTATGTGTGTGTATATATGTATGTTATTGTTATGTGTGTGTGTATATGTATGTTATTGTTATGTGTGTGTGTATATGTATGTTATTGTTATGTGTGTGTGTGTATATGTATGTTATTGTTATGTGTGTGTGTATATGTATGTTATTGTTATGTGTGTGTGTATATGTATGTTATTGTTATGTGTGTGTGTATATGTATGTTATTGTTATGTGTGTGTGTATGTGTGTGTTATTGTTATGTGTGTGTGTATATGTATGTTATTGTTATGTGTGTGTGTGTGTATGTGTGTGTGTATATGTATGTTATTGTTATGTGTGTGTGTGTGTGTATGTGTGTGTGTATATGTATGTTATTGTTATGTGTGTGTGTGTATATTTATGTTATTGTTATGTGTGTGTGTATATGTATGTTATTGTTATGTGTGTGTGTATATGTATGTTATTGTTATGTGTGTGTGTATGTGTGTGTATATGTATGTTATTGTTATGTGTGTGTGTGTGTGAGTATATGTATGTTATTGTTATGTGTGTGTGTATGTGTGTATATGTATATGTATGTTATTGTTATGTGTGTGTGTATATGTATGTTATTGTTATGTGTGTGTGTATATGTATGTTATTGTTATGTGTGTGTGTATGTGTGTGTGTATATGTATGTTATTGTTATGTGTGTGTGTATATGTATGTTATTGTTATGTGTGTGTGTGTGTATATGTATGTTATTGTTATGTGTGTGTGTATGTGTGTGTGTATATGTATGTTATTGTTATGTGTGTGTGTGTGTGTATATGTATGTTATTGTTATGTGTGTGTGTATGTGTGTGTGTATATGTATGTTATTGTTATGTGTGTGTGTGTGTGTATATGTATGTTATTGTTATGTGTGTGTGTATATGTATGTTATTGTTGTGTGTGTGTGTATATGTATGTAATTGTTGTGTGTGTGTGTGTGTGTGTGTGTGTGTGTGTGTGTGTGTGTGTGTGTGTGTGTGTGTGTGTGTGTGTATGTATGTTATTGTCATATGTGTGTGTATATGTATGTTATTGTTATGTGTGTGTGTGTATGTGTGTGTGTATATGTATGTTATTGTTATGCTTAGCATTCATGACTGCCTGCTGTTGCACTGATCATCCTAGTGGTGGCTCACATCCATCACACACACAGCTATTTCTATTTTTGGGCAGAATTATTATAGTGTTCCCAATGTTAAAAGTAAAGAGCCATTGTTTACAAATTTGTCATTTTTATTTTGTTGTTTTCTTACTGTACCGAAAATTAACCGAACCGTGACCTCTAAACCGAGGTACGTACCGAACCCACATTTTTGTGTACCGTTACACCCTTAAAAGCATGGTTGTGATGTCAATAAATATGAAGAGTTATCGTTTGTGCTCCCTTTTGGTCTCTCCAATAAAGAGTGTAATACCAAGAATGTAATCTAGAGCCCTGCCCCCACCACCACAAATAGATTGCAGTCCTGTAGGAAACACTGACATTACCATTGCTTCCTCTCTGGTGAGACTGTACCTGCCTGGTCCACCATTGCCTTCACAGCATTTCTGTTTGAAACACGTATGGTTGGAATTAAGCATTTGAACAAAATGCTGGTCTTCTTGTGTCCTGCAGACGTCAGTGAAGAACGGAAGAGCGGAACTCCAGGATGGAGCAGGAGGACCCACAGCCCTCCCATATCAAAGAGGAGGAAGAAGGTCACAGCGTCAGTCGGGAGGGCGAGCACCCAGTGATCCGTGTGGTGGTGAAGAGTGAAGATGAAGAAGAAGCTGACCACTGCGGAGGATCACAGGCAGACGTAGCTCCACCATCAGACGTAGCTCCACAGGCAGACGTAGCTCCACCATCAGAAAGTGACGACACGACGTCTCACTCTGCTGACACGGAGGAAGAAGACTCCAAAGATAACGAGACACGTCACGCTGACCACAAAAGCTTGAAATGCTCTCAGTGTGACAAAACCTTCAGCACCAAGTCCAACCTGAACGTACACATGAGGATCCACACAGGAGAGAAACCTTACGTGTGCTGTGTTTGCGGCAAAAGGTTCTCCCAAAAGGCCCAGTTTGAAACGCACATGCGAACGCACACCGGGGAGAAACCCTTCAGCTGCTCGGTTTGTGGAAAAAAATTCACTCGAAATGAACGTTTGAGGATACACACAAGAATACACACCGGGGAGAGACCCTTCTGCTGCTCGGCGTGCGGCAAAACCTTCTGCGACAAAGGTAGCTTGATAAAACACACAAGGACGCACACCGGAGAGAAACCTTTCATCTGCTCACTCTGCGGCACAAGTTTCAAGAACTATTCCGCGCTGTCGAAGCACAAAAGAACGCACACCGGAGAAAAGTCCTTTAGCTGCACTGTGTGCAATAAGAAGTTTGCTCATAGCGAGAGTTTGACAACGCACGCAAGGATACACACCAGGGAGAGACCATTTCCCTGTTCAATTTGTGGCAAAAGCTTCTCAGTCAAGTGCAATTTGATAAAACACACACGGACGCACACCGGGGAGAGACCGTTTTCCTGTTCAGTGTGTGGTAAAACTTTCTCTGTGAAATGTAACTTGGTCACACACTCAAGAACACATTATTGTCGCACGCAGCTAAAGGACCCCAAGCCGCCCATTTGTGCACCTTGAGGGAGCTGAGAGTCTCCTTTACGTATTGTCCTTTAGTACGTTACTCCACGTCACCGCTGTGGGCTGCAGTCACACTTTTCACACCAAAAGCAGTGAAGTTGTCAGGTTGTGTAAATGGTAAATAAAAAGAATACAACAAATCATTTTCAACTTATATTCAATTGAATAGACTGCAAAGACAAGATATTTCATTTTAGATTTTTTTTTTGCAAATAATCATGAAGTTAGAATGTAATGGCAGCAACACATTGCAAAAAAGGCATTTTTCCCAGTGTGTTACATGGCCTTTCCTTTTAACAACACTCAGTAAAGGTTTGGGAAGTGATGAGACACATTTTTGAAGTGGAATTCTTTCCCATTCTTGCTTGATGTACAGCTTAAGTTGTTCAACAGTCTCCCTTCTCATATTTTAGCTGCCACACATTTTCAATGTCTGGACTACAGGCAGGCCAGTCTAGTACCCACACTCTTTTACTATGAAGCCATGCTGTTGTAACACCTGGCTTGGCATTGTCTTGCTGAAATAAGCAGGGGCGTCCATGATAACAACATATGTTGCTCCAAAAGCTGTATGTACCTTTCAGCATTAATGGTGCCTTCACAGATGTGTAAGTTACCCATGTCTTGACCACTAATACACCCCCATACCATCACACATGCTGCCTTTTACACTTTCACCCTAGAACATGTCTTGACCACTAATACACCCCCATACCATCACACATGCTGCCTTTTACACTTTCACCCTAGAACAGTCCGGATGGTTCTTTTCCTCTTTGGTCCGGAGGACACGACGTCCACAATTTCCAAAAAACAATTTAAAATGTGGACTCGTCAGACCACAGAACACTTTTCCACTTTGCATCAGTCCATCTTAGATGAGCTCGGGCCCAGCGACGCATTTCTGGGTGTTGTTGATAAATGGCTTTGCATAGTAGAGTTTTAACTTGCACTTACAGATGTAGCGACCGACTGTATTTACTGACAGTGGGTTTCTGAAGTGTTCCTGAGCCCATGTGGTGATATCCTTTACACACTGATGTGGCTTTTTGTGTGTAATATCATGGCTTACCTGCAGTGTTTTCTCCAGATTCTCTGAACCTTTTGATGATATTACGGAGCGTAGATGGTGAAATCCCTAAAATCCTTGTTGAGAAATGTTGTTCTTCAACAATTTGCTCAGGCATTTGTTGACAAAGTGGTGACCCTCGCCCCATCCTTGTTTGTGAACGACTGAGCATTTCATGGAAGCTGCTTTTATACCCAATCATGGCACCCACCTGTTCCCAATTAGCCTGTTCACCTGTGGGATGTTCCAAATAAGTGTTTGATGAGCATTCCTCAACTTTCTCACTCTTTTTTGCCACTTGTGCCAGCTTTTTTTAAACATGTTGCAGGCATCAAATTCCAAATGAGCTAATATTTGCCAAAAATACCAAAGTTTGTCAGTGTGAACATGAAATATCTTGTCTTTGCAGTCTATTCAATTGAATATAAGTTGAAAAGGATTTGTTGTATTCTCTTTTTATTTACCATTTACACAACGTGACAACTTCACTGCTTTTGGGGTGTGTACAAAGTCTCCCAGTCTACTAAGTAGTTTCCACCCAGGAAGCCTTGATTTGGAGATGCTGATGACTAAATGCAGCATGGCGGTAAACATTGCTGAAGTCTTTTATTTTTGGAGAGCAGGAAGTGTTTGCACGGTTATTTGTTGCCACTGCGTGACGGTGACTTCAATAGTACACCCTATAATTGTTGTATTTGGCTTGAAGAATAAAAGATGCATTATAAGTATTGGCACGTCTTCATGTTCGCTGCATTAAACAACTCCTCTGTGTGCTTATTGACCTGCAAGACTGTCCTCCATTATTTATAATGAATATTTCAAGTCAACTAATCATCTAAAACAAGGTAACACTTTCCATATGTTGGACTCTGCAGGTGTTTATTTGTCGTTTGAAGTTGTGGATAGCAACATGTGGTTCCTGTTCTCCCTAAATGTGTTTAAGTCAAAGTAATGTTAGAAAAATAAGTTTCATTTTGTAAAAACATCTTTCACAAGGATGATCAAATCTGATACAACTCATTTGTTTATTTCAGCATTTATGTTAATTTGTGGATTTGTGAGCTCTTATATCTCATTTGTTCTTCCTCGTGTTTGTTCCTTTGGTTCTGCATTCAACAAAGCTTAATCTTCCCTCCCTTCCTCGTGTTTTTGTTTTGGAATCTACGCAGATGGTTTGCTTTTCTTTTATTTGATCCTGCGGACAAACAACATTGTTAGTTTAGTTTTTGTGTGGAATGTTTAACAGAGGGAGTTGACGACACAGACACCAGGGGGCAGTAAAGCTCTAGGATGTATTATATATATATATTATACCGCTCACCCTCATCAGTCCCAGGTGTGCAGTTTGCTGATCCCTCACAGCCTTGCCGGCATTTAGGTGTGACGCGGCCGTGGGCGCGTCCCGAGGTGCGACTAGCAGAGCGCAAAGATGAGGCCGTGACAGGAATATACTAAAGTGGATTAATTAACTCATATTTTGTTTTGCATATGGTGATTGTTTATATTCATCTTGGAGAAATCAAACCACCAAGATTAATTAAGAAAGTGGTATTTCAGTTTAAGCACACAATAAGATAAGGCCCCTTTAGTTTGACATTCGCAGGTGGACTTCTCGTTGGAGAAGAGGCCCTAATCGGGACTTAGGAATGCAAAAGTGACAGCCCTATCCTTGAGAAGAGACTACCTGTTCAGCCCGACGCCAACATTTAAGTTATGACTTAGAGCAGATGTTTTTCAGTCACTTACACGCAAACTTCTCCTTTTATGGTCAGGATGTGCTCTCCTGACTTAGCACACACACACACAGACAGGAAGGAGGAATATAAAAACTGATGGTTTGGCTTCTCCATGTTAGGAGAGACACATCCTCCTCCAGGTACTGCAGACCTGTATAATGATGCTCGCTTGTAATAAAGCAACTGTTTGTTCGGCAAAGCGTCTCCGACGTCTCTTTTGATCCAGCCGCACTGCCGTGTCACTGTTAGAATATTTATGTTTAAGTTATCACACAACTCTTATGCTTAAAGGCTGTTGCCATAGTTATTATTAATTGTGGTGAAGTTAGACTTTTGTATCTGTGCAAAGACAAAACTTCTTGTCTTAAGGGTGGCCTCAGTCGCAGATGTTATCTTTGTTTTAGCCCGCTAACAGCCAAGGACTTCAAGGACCTCAACGAAGATAATAAGACAGCACGCAGACGAAGCAGAGACAAGGCAATCACAAGGCCCCAGCACATTCCGTCACGTATTATGCGTACTGGAGCTGCTTTGCATGATATGTGTGACCACTCCTTTTAGAGGCGGCCTCAGTGATGTTGACTGTGGAACTCCTGAATAAATAGAGGGACGCGGGAGCTGTACCTTAGAGCGTAGGGCGAGACTGTGACTAAGTGTGCAGCTCCATGCGTTCTCCTCATTGAGCCAAATTGAACTCTTCTTGTCTGTTTAATAGATGTCATCAGTATTTGAACCTGACAGTCGCCCTTCTGCCCGGACGAGGACAACAAGAGCAGGAATAACACATCAATACCGTTATGTCTCGTGGCTTGACAGACTTAAATAAAAGCACATTTGACTGGCTAAAATGTCTCTGTGGACTGTGTGTGTCCAAAAAACTAAAGTTATTTATATGTTAACATTTTCATTTTAGAAGCAGGACAAAAAGGGGAGGAGCCGTTTCAAGATTTCTACTGTGGAGAAATGATTCTTGAATAAAAGATTGTAATTAAATCCCTGCGTCATGAGTTCTTTTCACAAACCATCCTTTCGTACAAAACATGCAACATATTTATGACTTTATAAATGAAATAAAAATGGTATGACAACTTTGTCTATTCAAATGAACGCAAACAGTCTTCTGTAAATAGTAAATCCATCTGTATTTAGTTTTACTTGAATTGCTGAAAGATTTAAAAAAAATAAATAATAATAATAATAATGGATTAGATTTTATATCGCACTTTTCTATTATTAGATACTCAAAGCAGTCACAGAGAAGTGGGAAGCCATCATTCATTCACACCTGGTGGTGGTAAGCCACATTTGTAGCCACAGCTTCCCTGGGGTAGACTGACGGAAGCGAGGCTGCCAGTCTGCACCTACGACCCCTCCCGACCACCACCTATCACTCATTCATTCATTACTCACTACTAAAAGACAAGTTGTCTAGTATGTTCACTATTTTATTTAAGGACTAAATTACAATAATAAACATATGTTCACTCTCCCTATTTCAATATATATATATATATATATATATATATATATATATATATATATATATATATATATATATATATATATATATATATATATATATATATATATATATATATATATATATATATATATATGTGTGTGTGTCTACTTGTAGCCGCTGTTTTCCTGACTTTCTGTTTGTTTTCTACTGATTGTTCTTTACACTGAATTATTATGAATTGTTTATTTGTGTTGACGTGAACTATTTAACCGCACGCTTTAAATGTCAAGGGTGCAGTCACACCTCCACGCGTGAGGGGGCAGTAATGAGCTAGAATTCACCGGTTGTGTAATACCGGAAGTAACTATTCATGTCAGTATCGCTTCTCATGCTACTTTTTGACCCGCTTCAATGGGCTAAACAATATTTAGCCGGTTTATTGTCGCTGAATTGATAATAAACAAATAATCTTAATCGATCATTATTAGTTTGTTTACATTGTTTTCAAACGGAAATACGAACACATACAGGAAGTGGTTAGGCGGAAGTTATGTGACGTCACTGCAGAACTTTGCTCTTGTTTTATCATTATTAATGTGATCGAGGGTTTATATATGTCACCTATACTGTATAAAACTACAAAATAACAAACACGGAGGCTCCAGTTTTACACGAGGACCTACTTTATTTCCTTTCTTTTCAAAACTCCGCTCCACCACAACGTGTCACCACTTCCGCTCTCCACGCCTTCAAAATAAGAGCTCAAGGCATATACTGTATAACAGTTTATAACAGGAACTTAACATCACAAAGAGGCAAGTCCATAAAGATAGGTTACATAAACCATGACAGTTTATATTTAGTGCAACTTAAGATGTTGATTTAAAGAGCGAAACAACACAATGTCATAATTTCTCGTCTCAGCGTCACTTTGAAACGTCTCAGGCTAGCTTAGCTTGCTAGCTGCTAACAAAGAGACAAAGCGGAAGTGATCAACACGTCGCTAAGCAGCTACTTTTTGACCCGCTTCAATGGACTAAACAATATTTAGCCGGTTTCTTGTCGCTGAATTGTTAATAAACATAAATAATATTAATCGATCATTATTAGTTTGTTTACATTATTTTCAAACGGAAATACGAACACATACAAGAAGTGGTTAGGCGGAAGTTGTGTGACGTCACCGGAGAACTTTGCTATTCGCTGCACGACCGTAGCTAGTTAGCTAAAATATCCCAAATATACATTGTTTGTTTTATCATTATTTACCACCACAGTTTGGTGAAGCAGCGACTAACTGCTGCTGTCGAAGAAATATTTGTAGTGTTAGAAAGAACGATAGCAGAATACGAGGAGGAACTTTCTAGAACAAAAGAGGAGAACGAGCGACAACGTCAACTACTGGACGCTCTTTTCAACAAACATCAACAAACAGGTTTGTTGACTTCTTCACTTCTCCCAGACAACCTAAGTCAGGAGAAAATGAAGTTTAGCATGTGTATTAGCGCTAGTGTAGAACATCACAATGGCTACAAAGAATAGATAAGTACGTCTACACTAAAACACCAATTATTACAATAATTGTAAAAGCAAGCTAATGGTGTAATTCAGTGTGGTGTGCCGTGGGAGATGATCTCATTTCACCTATTTGGGTTAAACTATTGCTTGCAAAGCAGTAATTATAGTCTGCAAATGATGTGTTGTTGTTGAGTGTCGGTGCTGTCTAGAGCTCGGCAGTGTAACCGTGTAATACTCTTCCATATCAGTAGGTGGCAGCAGGTAGCTCATTGCTTTGTAGATGTGGGAAACAGCGGGAGGCAGAGTGCAGGTAAAAAGGTGTCTAATGCTTAAACCAAAAATAAACAAAAGGTGAGTGCCCCCAAGAAAAGGCATTGAAGCTTAGGGAAGGCTATGCAGAACTAAACTAAAACTGAACTGGCTACAAAGTCAACAAAAACAGAATGCTGGACGACAGCAAAGACTTACTGTGGAGCAAAGACAATGTACATCCGAACATGACATGACAATCAACAATGTCCCCACAAAGAAGGATAAAAACAAGTGAAATATTCCTGATTGCTAAAACAAAGTAGATGCGGGAAATATCGCTCAAAGGAAGACATGAAACTGCTACAGGAAAATACCAAAAAAAGAGAAAAAGCCACCAAAATAAGAGCGCAAGACAAGAAGTAAAACACTACACACAGGAAAACAGCGATAAAGTCCAAATAAGTCAGGGTGTGATGTGACGGGTGGTGACAGTACACCTACTTTGAGACAAGAGCTATAGTGATGCATGCTTGGTTATGCTTTAAAGCAGACTTGGGCAAATGAAGGCCACATGCGGCCCGTTAAGCTTTTCAATCTGGCCCGCCGGACATTCCCAAATAATTTTTTTTAGATCTTTAAGTTCGAAACTGTAGCCGCCATTATGATGTGCACTCATGTTTTCTAAG